>NW_016806642.1:3067127-3191775 GCF_001698545.2 Rhinopithecus bieti
TGTATGTTTATTGCGGCACTATTCACAATAGCAAAGACTTGGAATCAACCCAAATGTCCATCAGTGACAGACTGGATTAAGAAAATGTGGCACATATACACCATGGAATACTATGCAGCCATAAAAAAGGATGAGTTTGAGTCCTTTGTAGGGACATGGATGCAGCTGGAAATCATCATTCTCAGCAAACTATCGCAAAAACAGAAAACCAAACACCGCATGTTCTCACTCATAGGTGGGAACTGAACAATGAGATCACCCGGACTCGGGAAGGGGAACATCACCCACCGGGGCCTATCACGGGGAGGGGGGAGGGGGGAGGGATTGTACTGGGCGTTATACCTGAAGTAAATGACGAGTTGATGGGTGCTGACGAGTTGATGGGTGCAGCACACCAACATGGCACAAATATACATATGTAACAAACCTGGACGTTATGCACATGTACCCTAGAACTTAAAGTATAATAATAAACAACAACAACAAAAAAAAGAAATGTGGTTTTAGATGTGAGGAAATGAGGTAATGCTTTCAGGAAGTGTTTGAAAGGAGCTGCTTTTACAATTGAAAAAGCTTTGCAGATCCCTGATGAAGAGTAAGCGTCACTGAGGTGAATTTCTCTTTATCTGTGTTTCTCTAGAGGTTCCCAGGCCTATACATTTGGGGATTTATACCTAAGGAAGGAGAAGCTCTGCATGAAGGTAAAGATGAAGGTCTCAGAGCAGGTCCCTATATGCGGTGCTCAGAGTGGGGAAGTGGCGGTCAGGTATCAGCCCTGACTTTCTATTCCACTGGCATTAGGTCACCCTCTGTCTCCACTCTGTGCCACTTTACCATTTATGTCATGGGGAATACACTGCTGCTTTAAAATGAGGGAAATAAGAAAATCATGCAGGTGACATTTGACAAAGGAGACGCATTCCAAAGATGAACTTGAGCAGGCCTGGCATGTGCATGCCATATTAGGGGTCACTTCAGAGACTGCTGCTGCTGGGCACTCAGAGAGGGGGGTCAGTGGAGGTCAAAGTCTCCCAGCCAGAAATTCTCTCAAGCTACCTGTCATGGCTGTGAGTGGAGGTTGTGGATTCTAACCTGCCTTCTGCATATAAACCTATTGAAAGCAAAGGCCTCCTCCCAGCACATAAATGAGTGCTTCTGCTCCATAGATGGAGTCACTGCAAAGTGGCTGATTATCTGGTAAAATAAGGGAGACAGTGAAGGCATGTCTTCTCATAACAATGATGATTTGTATAAATTTGTAAAGTACATTTCAACATGCAAAACAGTCTCACATTGTCTCAAATTTTCCTCACAGCAATGCTATGATGTCGGTATTAGCAAACCTATTTCGCTGATAAAGAGAATGTGTTTCACAGACATTGAGTAACTGGCAAGAACTCCACAGCCAGTAGATGGAAAAGCTGAAGCTTGAACCCAGGTCTTTAATTTTTTAGGTTGGAGCTCAGCTGTACCGCATAACTGGTTCTCCCTTCTTTCCTTCCTTCTCTTTCTCCCTCTCCTAAAAATCTTGAGTATTTATTTTGTACCAGATAACACCGTTCAAGATCCCATGGATACAAAATTAACTAAGGCAAGGTTCTATACCCAAAGATAACAGTTCAACAGGGTAGACAGACATGTCAATGTATAAATTGTGATACAACCTAGTATTAAGACATTCACTGAGCACTCAATATGGGTTAGGCACTATACTAAAGACTTTACATACCATTAATGTTTAACACCTTACAAAGTAGGCATTACCTTCCCCATTTTACAGATAAGGAAACAGGTTTAATTAGGAGATATACATAATGTAAATGACAAGTTAATGGGTGCAGCACACCAACATGGCACATGTATACATATGTAACAAATCTGCACGTTGTGCACATGTACCCTAGAACATAAAGTATAATAAAAAAAAAAAAAAGAAAAAAGGGAACAAAAAGAAAATAGGTTTGGAGTCATTAAAGATATAGTAAGTGTCAGCCAGGATCCTCATTCTCTCTTGACTCCAGGTCTTATACTCTTAGCCACTATACTGTGCCATCGTGATGTAAGCATTAGCATGTAGCTGTACAGTAGGGGCAACGTGAGAGCAATGGAAAGACGGCTTGACTGCCCAGGACAACCAGAGGAGAATGCTCCTAGGAAGTAGGACATGTGCAGCACAGAGAAATGAGCTTGGTCATTTAAAGATGATCTTTAAGGTTGGTTTCTGCTCTAAAAATTGAATATGAGAAGAGGGTATCCTAGAAATTGAATTCCACTTAAAGATACTCTTTTTTCTGAGTAACTATTACATGCAAAGCATTGTCCAAGGGATTCCATAGAGAATAAGATTCAAGCCCAAATTTAAAGCATATAACAGTCCTCCATTGCATGGAGAGAGTGGAGGTGAAGCTACCTCCTGAGGGCAGTGTGGAAGAGAAGAAAGTGTTCTGAACGGGGTATTGGGAGATTTGAGTTCCAGTCCCAGCTTTACCACCAGCTCACTCTAAAAGAAAGCCCCTTAGCCTCTATGAGCCCTAGTTCTTCAGCTGTGAAATGTAGGTGTTGCACCAGATGATGTCTAGAGGTCTCTTTCTGCTCCAATGTTCCATTATTCTAAAACTCATCAAAAAATTACAGAAAGGCACAGGGCTTACCTGAGAATCTGGGAGCAGAGAGGAGTAGAGTAGTTCCTCTATCAGAAACCCTCCCACATGAGGCTCCCTTGGCACCTGAATTTTGTAGGTGTCCAGAGGCCACAGGATGTAAGCTACCAAGGTTCCAAGCCTGCTATCATCAGCCTGGAAAAATTCCCTTAAATAATGGAGTAACAAAACAGTGGGAGAGCCCGGCAGGTACTACCCCAGGAGGTCAATGTTTACCTTGTACATCAACAGCACTAAGTGGCTGCTTGAAGTCATCATACTATTATTATTGCTATTATCATAATAGAATTATGATAATTGACACTATTTATTGGTATAATTCTGAGCATAAGGTGCCATGAGAGGTGCATTTCTTACAATTACCTATTCCTCTAGGTAAGTCTAACAAGTGCTGTGATCTCCATTCTAGAAATGAAATCTATGGCCCTAGGAGATTAATAACTTGCGTCCAGTACACAGCCGCTAGTGAGTGGCAGGCACAGCCTGTACTCCCATCCAAGACTGTCTGATTCCAAAGGCAAACTTATTCATCACCTGGCTAAACTTTGCTGCAATCTGTGGTGCTGTGAATCTGGGTATTCCCCCTTCACATTGACCTGCAATGAGCAACTGAGAAAGATTTACAGCAAGAAAGAATCATACCATATTCTTGTCTTACAATTTGGCAAGTGCTGTCTTATATACCATATCATCTGATTCGCATAGAAGCCCAGGGAGCTAGAGGGAGCATTATATCTATTTTACAGAAGAAGAAACTGAGTCTCAAGGGAGGTTGAGAAACTTGGAGATTTTATAAACCCATTCGCAATATTAATCATGTACTTGTCTGCATTTCCAACTGCTCTGGAACATCATTTTTTAGACCATTATGTTTTGTGTCTTACAGTGTATCTAGTTATTTATATTTGTATTGTAGAATGGTTAACATAGAGCCTTCCCAGAAACATACTACTGAAAGGCAGGTGGTGTTTCCTTAAATCTTCCAGGACTAAGTGTACATCATTTCCAAACAACTAAGAATAGTTTGGTGAATCCTGAAATTCCAAACACTCATAATGACACAGGATTTTTTGTTTGTTTCAAAATTGTCAGTGCATTCATTGTATCCTAGCCTCTTTCCTGAATTGACAAAGTGTATATAAATTACACTAAATGGTGAGCCTTCTTTTTTCTAATTACAAGGCTCTTTGTAGTACTATAGAGTAGAACATACAGAACTTTCTTATAATTTTCTAATAACTATATCTAAATGCAATGTTAGCATAGCTCCGTGTATGTTAGAAACGTATCTGTCAAGTTGCCCACACTTTCTATCCAATAAAAATGCATAAAAATGTACATAATCTTTTGTTTATGGGCCTCACATAATGGGACCCTTCTCATTAGAAAAGGTGGTAACTATTTGCATGGTTATATTAGTGGTTAAATCTACTGCAACAACTGTAGCATGAAACAACAGGAATGAATCTCATAAGTACCAGTGTGGAGCAAAAAATGCCCAGATGTTAAAAAGTACATTAAATAGTATGATACCATTAATACAAAGCTCCAAAGAGACAAACACTAATCTTTGATATTAAGCCAGGATGTCAAGATGCTAATTACCTTCAGAGTTTAGAGACTCAGAGGGACTTCTAGGGGCCTTCTATTGAATTGGTAGTTATCTGTTTTTTTTTGGTCTGGGTAGTGGTTACATAGGTGTGTTCATTTTATTAAAAATCACTGATTTCTACACTTGTGGTTTGTGCACTTTTCTCTCTGCATATGATACTTCAATAATAAGTTTCTGGAAAAAAATCCATGAACTCTCTAATTCCTTGCGCCTTGACATCTATAAGCAGCATTTTGATTCTTCCTCTGTCACCACTGCTTCACTTTGGAGCTTATCACTAGGAAGTGTTCCATCTCTGTTTCTGAAATTCCTCATCTGACCTCAGCTACCTTATCTGCCTAATTTTGCATTTCCTTCCTAGTTACTGGAGGCAAACGCAAGGCAGGGTTTGAAAAAGTTCTGCCATTTACGGTTGTGGGTCTTTTTGTACACAGTTCACTCAATCTTAGTTTGAGGACCTCTATCTGTAAATTTGGGGTAGTAATGGGTACCTCATAAGTTTATGATTTATCTAATTTTTCCTATTATCACAAGGATAAAAAAATAATGTATGCAACAAGCAGTTAAAGCCTAGCATAAAAGCACCCTTGGAAACCTGACCTTGGCCCGCGACTTAACTCCTTCATTCAGCAAATGTCAAGCAGACATTTGCCCAATCTGCTTGACTCTTTACCTAACATTAATTCCATCAACAGTAATTTAAAAACAACAACAATAACAACAACAACAACATCAACAAAACGGTACCCACCACCACCTGAGAATTCCTGGAAAACTCCCATTGTTCATATTTTCTCTTCTGCTTCCATAGCTGAACAGCATGGAAACTAGATTGATTAGGTCTACCACAAATGCACTTCTCTACTCTCAGCAAGGCCCTAAATCTGGGTTTATATCTCTTCACTGATTCTCCACGGTCATTATGTCAAGCCATTTCCACTATTCACAAATTCCCATTCCCACTTCAATCCTCTCACTTTTAACCAAGAACCCAACTTTCTACCTCACTGAGGAGGTAAAAGGTCAATTTGAATTCCATCCACTTAACCACTTTGTGCTGTGGAGGCTTCTCTATCTCCACTTTTAACGATCTGCTTCAGTGTCCTCCTGGTTCCTGCTCCTCTGTCTCCTCTAGTTCCTTGCAGGACTTCACCAATTTCAGTTCTCCCCTCATTGATTTACATCTTTACCCTCTTGCTTTCCATGGCTCTCATTGCTTCTACCTACATGTGCATTTGTTTTTCTCCTATCCAACAACAACCTGAGAGCTTTTCTTTAGGCCCTGTTTCAACGATATTATATCTTTCTCCTTTTACTTCCACCTTCCAGAAAAATAATTTTAAATTTTGTTTCCACTTCTGCACCAGTCCCTCACTCTGCTCTCTCTCTCTCTCTCTCTCTCTCTTTCTCTTTCTCTCTCTCTCATCCCAATGGCCTTCTAAATGTGAAATTCAGTGGAGACTTCTTCTTAGTCCCCATTGTCATCTGTCACATTTGACTTATATGAACTACATCTCTTAAGCTACCCCATTTGTTTTCGCACCTTCAAATGTTATTTTCATTTAGATGCCTCCCAAATCATTGTCCCTGATCTTTTACCAAAGTGTCACATCTGTATTTCCAACTGATCACTGCACAGCACCACATAATTATTCTACTTCTATAAACTCATCATAAGACAGCCCATCTTATGGATGATACACTGTTCAGGGAAAATAGGGCATCAGATTTCCAGAACTGGCTACTTCACTAACTTACTGAGTGATCACAGGCAAGTTACTTACTCCCACTGGATTTTCTTCTACATGAAACAAAGGAATTGGGCATTATCATGATGCTCTTTATAGCTATACATTCTATAATGCAATATTTAAAAACGAGTAAGTCTTGTCCACCTACAATCTACTGATTTCCCTAGGTTTTCCATATTTTTGTGAATGGCACTGTCTTTCTCCCAGTTATATAAATTTAAAATCTCAGCTTCATCTTCAATTCCTCCATTTCTTTCAACTTCTACAACCCACCAGTTGGCAGGCTCTGGGGTTTCTATCTCAAAAATATCTATTGCATTCAGTGCCCTCTTTCCTTTTGTCTTATTATAAAGTAGAATCAAGTCTTCATTTGAATAACTAGGACTTCTGCAGTCACTCTCTTACTGGTCTCCATGTTTTACACCATATCAGATTGCTTTTCTTCATTTGTGACTCTTTTTACAAGTGCCAGCTCAAAAATATTTAGACGTCCACAAGTTTTCAAAGGTATCAAATAAGGACAATGAATAAAATCCCTTAATTTGTTGTACAGGGTTTGTGACAACCCAGGTCTAACATCTCATGCTCTTATCCTTTAGCTATTCTCTGTTTCAACCACAGAGATGGACTTGTTACCAAGACAAGTTCTGTTATTTTCAGCACATTGTCTTTGATCTGTTTTTCCTGGATGATGTCTTCTCTAATCCCTTATTGAAATTCTTGCCATTGATCAAGGCCTACATCAGACTTCCTTGATTTCCATGTTGGATCTCCTTACTCAGAAACTCAGTCCATTGGGTGCCTCTGCTGTGGCCCTTTGTCATGATCCAAGATGATTTTAAATGAGTTATGTCTGTTAATTTCTCCTATTATACTTGAGGATAGAGACCTGTCACCTTTTATTCAGGAAAGTACTATTATTAGAGACTTGTGATAGAAGAAGCATCAAAGAATAAATTAATTACTTAATATTGAACTTAGTATATGATTTTTTAAAAGTCATAGGGAACCTGTTGTTAAGGAGTTACCAGGGAGACAAATTACTATCCAATGAGACAATCAGAAAACAACATAAGATCTTCTGAAATAGCAACACCAAATTAAATTGCTTCTGCTTAGATTCCGATTTTGTTTCAGTACAGCTTTAAAGGACCTGGAGGATATTAGACACAAATCACCCTGGTTCACCTTTTTCCTATGAATAAAATGTAGGCTTGTCAGCTTCAGCCCAAAACAAACAACCAACCAACCAAACAAACAAACAGGACACCCAGTTAAATTTAAATTTCAGATAATACTCTTTTCAGTTATTATGCTACAATTAGTCTTTCTACTAAAAAAATTACCTGTAGTTTATCTGAAATTCAAATTTAATTAGGCATCCCATATTGTATCTAGCAACCTTAAATAAGAAGACTGTTTTTAACTATCTCTAGGAGTCTTGCTTCTCCAACATTCTATGTTCAATAGCATTTTCAGAGAAGGGAAAGATAAAACTGTGCTGTTCCCTCTACCTGCAGTTCTTTTCCTCTAGGTTTTGCATTCAGATTTTAAGCTCAATTATAGATTCCTTAAGCTTTTCCTGACCTCTTTATCTAAAGCAGCACTTCTTTATCCCTCCAACCATCCCTTACTCCTTGCTTTCCAGTCACTCCTTATCCCATTATCTTGTTTTCATTGTCTGAAATTATCTCTTCACTCTTTTGTACACATGCACTGCACTTGTCTGTCTCTTCAAGTCATTAGAGTGTCATCTTCTGAGAGAAGGGCATTCATTGTCATGTTTACTGCTGTACACCAGCACCTATAACAGTGCCTGGCACAGGAAAAGCTTAACTAGCCAAATAATACTCCAGGTGCTAAAATGAATTTTGTGAGCCCTGAGGACCGAGGAGGTCCACAGAAAGAAAAACTGAGTATGGGTTTATGTGATCAGGGAGAGCTTCTTGGAGGAAGTGGATTTTAGTAACGTCCTATAGCAGTAGTTTTAAAAGAAGGTAGGAATTGCTTGAATAAGGTGAGGCACATTTTCCAAACCCGTAGTCCCTGCTCTCCCCATTATCCTTGCTGTGTCTATGAGAATTTAGTGTTGGAGAGGAGCACTGTGTTTATTGTCAAAAGGCTTCCCAGATCATTCTGATATGATCCCTCTACCTCATTTGAAGACATCTATCTTAAAAGATGAGTAGAATTGGACTAAGTAGAAAGCATTGAGAGTGGTGTTATCTGGATGGAAAAATGTGACGAGCACAAAGAGAGGAAAAGGACCACTAAGTATGAGGGAGTGTGGAAGTACTGTTCAGATCAGAGCAGAGTTAAGGAGTTTAGGCTTTAGCTTATGGACGATGGAGAACATAGGAAAGATTTCCAGAAGGAAATGAAAGAGTAAAAATGGGAATTGATAGGTGTACTTTTATCAGTGTCAGGAAACTGTGATGTAGCAAACATGGCAGTCCACTTCTTAGTTTTGTAAGTAAAGTTTTACTGGAACCCAGTCATGCTCTTTTGTTTTATATTGCCTGTGACTGCTTTTGCTGAAAATTCAGCACAATGCCGGTAATGTCTATCTCTTGTCAAACTCTGCAAGTCCTTTAACATTTTGTCATTGCAGAAATGACCTCACTGACAAGATTGGACAAATTCATTTTGTAGGATGATGATATTAATATACTCATTAACTCCTAAATACTTGAAAGGATTTTGCACAGGTAGGTACTAGGTTAAATGCGGGGTTCCATATCTTCATGAGTCGTGAGTCCTAGGTCTTGCTCATCATTGACCATATTTACTATACTCTATCTGCCTGTGGTTCTGATAACATATTTCAGTGGTGTGATGGTGTCTTCTAACCTGACACAAAATAGAAAACTATTGTTATAAATAACCACATAAGCAAGTTCAAGTCTCTTCCCAAAACTGATATCTGATAGCTACAGGTTTGGCATGAAGTTTGGTTCCCAGCAATAATACCAGACACATAAGCAGGCCAAGTGTCATGGTTAAGTTTCCCAGTAACTCCAAAAATATCTGCTCTTACTTCTTTTCCCATAAGGATACACAAACGCTAACCTCCATCCTTGTCACACTTCTAGTACTCTCTCAACTGTAAGGCTTACTTCTGAGAATGATCTAATATTTTAGGCAAATAACTAGAGTTTGGTTTCTTTGGATTCCTGAGAGCCTCCTTCTGGAAATGGTACTGTCTTGGATGACTTTAAAGGTTAGTCAAAGGGTACAAAGTTTCTATTAGGAAGAATAAGCTATGGAGATCTACTGTACAGCATGGTGACTATAGCTGATAATAAGGTATTGTATGTTTGAAAATTGCTGAGAGAGTAGATCTTAAATGTTCTTACCACAAATAAAAAGTCTATGAGGTGACAGATTATATTAATAAGCATGATTTAATCATTTCACTGTGTGTATGTGTGTGTGTATGTGTGTATATATATAAACATCATGCTATACACCATAAACATATACAATTTTTATTTGTCCATTATACCTTAATAAAGCTGGAGGGTAGAGGAAGAGATTCCAATTCCCTCCCAGCCCTGAGGGCAATGTGGAAGCAAAACTTCCTCTTGGCTACAGCAGATCATGCAACATTTTCTCAAGAAATGTTTATCCAGGGTCTACTGTTCAAGGTGTTGTGGTTACAATGGTGAAAAAATAAGCACTCCTGAATGACTTGTGAATAAGTATTCTTAGTGTCTAAATGGAGCTATATTCCAACACAGGCAATTGAATTAGAGTGGTATGAACAGAATGTGGGTAATCTTTGGATACCATGGAAATCCACAGGATGAGCATCTAGCAAGGTCTTGGGTCTTCCTAGAGGAAGTGGTTTCCAAGTGATAAACTGAAGGAGTTACATACAGATTGGGGAGGGAAACCTCAAGAAGAGCAGGTATGAAAGCCCAGAAAGAGAAGAGCACCAGCGTGTATGTTGACAGTGTTTTATAATTAACTGTTGATCATCTCAGCATAGCCAAAACGCCTTATAGTAGATTCTAATCACTCTCTGATGTGTTGCACAAGAAAGCAAGAACTTTTGCTTCTGTTTTGCTTTTCGTACTGCCACCAAATCTTTTTGTGAACGCTGACCAGTCACTTTACCTTTCGGAACATCAACTTCTCATTTGTCAAATGAGGTTAAGAATATTGGCCCTTGCAGGACTTTGTGGTAATTCAATGAGACTACAGGTGGGAAAGTGTTTTGTAACCTCTAAAACACAAGAGATTACTATTCTAATTCCAGTCACCACCCAGGCCACTCCCTGTTTCCATCCTCAATTGCCCATCCAGATTTGCTCAACAAATGAAAGCTAATTTTAATGTCATCTGCTGATAGTAAATCAATCAGGTGATCAAAGCCAAAAGACCAGTTTGTAGATTTTCCCAAGTCACATAACACCACAGCGTATGTGGTAGTAACAGATGACAGTAAGATGACCATCAAAGACACATCTGTGGTTCTTTTTTATAAATGTGAAAACTGGTACAGGGAAGAGTCTTAGGAATGTCACCCAGCTAGGGAGCTGATGCTCAGAGAGGCTGGTTTGTGGATGTGCTTTTCCATTGCCTCCTGTCTGCAAGGCCAGTGGGTCACATCTGCTTCAGGTTCTTCTTGATTCCTCTAGAAATGAGTATAGGACAGAGCACTGCAATTTAGAAGGAGTGTAGCTTTCCCTGTTTTCACCCAGCAATGCTGTGTTCTAATCTCTCTTTGCTTCTAGGCTTGCTGTAGTTGAACAGTCCAAACCTCTGTGGTTTGAGAGGCTAATGACCACCTCCTAGACAAAGTCAATAAGTTGGCTAAGCAATAAGCTCCAAGATTTAGGAAGAGCTTTCTCTAGAGTTACAAAAGCCCAGCGAACATGTTACTTGTATCTCTCCCATCACAAAGTCATGAATTAGGAGAAGCTCAGCAGTAATCCCTTCAAGAAAAAGGTCTTTATAATTCACATGGGTAGAATAATCTGGCATTTGGGAAAGCAACTCAATTATGCCTGCTGGGAGAAAAAGCTATAGGATGAATCAATGACCTAGTTTAAATAGTGTTTAAAATGAACTTTAGTATTTTTATTTAATTGTTACTATTCTATCATGAGGTTACATTTATATGCTTGTAATATTTTTTCTCTAATCCTTCCTGAATTAAAACATATGCATTGGCAATCTGGCATAGTTAGAAAAAAAAAGCATTGTCCTAGTAGTAAGAAGCCTGGTGGTCTCGCCCCTGCTTTCCTGCTTGTAGCATTGAGGGTTCTGGCAAGTCATTAAGCCTCCCTGTGCCTCTACTTCCTCCTGTGTGACATAGAGATAATATTACTAGTCCTTTTTTACCTCAGGATCAAATGGAGAAAAAATGACAGCAACAAAATGAAAGTGAAAATGGTTTGAGTATCATGATCTCTGACTCAGCCTCCAAGGCCCAAACCTCGTACAGGTCTGAGAATACAGGAGTCCCTTGGAAAATAGTTGCTAATCAAATGAGATGCTCCAAGTTGGATTTCTAAAATAATGAGAAATGAGAGTCCTTAAATTATTAAAAATTACCTATAGAAAAAAATCTGCTTCTCTAATATTGGTGATCTGGTGAGCACTGCAGCCATGTGAGGCCTAGAATATACTCGTAGCTGTACTATGGGTCATTCATGAGCACACAGGAACTTTTCTTGTAAGTGTCTCAGAGAGCCACACTGCATGCATATATGTGTAAACACACACACACACATACTGACTCTTTTTCTCTCTTTACTAGAGAGAATATGGAGTCTGTTTGTGATATTACTAGCTTAATCTTCAGAGCTCAGACACTTAAATATTATTTATCAGTAATGCTATGTTTGGGTGAGAAAACCCAGTAAGAAAGTCAGAAAAACAGAGAATAGGCCATCTATGAAGAATGCATCTGGACACTGAAAATGGGACTGTATACAGCCAGCAGTGATTGCCTAACCCAGCTGGCATGGAGAGACTGCCCTGGCAGACAGTCACCTTCCTCATGGACCTCAGACCTCTGGGAAATCAAAAACATAAGCCAGGGTAAAGACCTTGAGTTCAGGGTCTGTGTCCAATTCATTTTTGTAGTCATAGCTATCCACACACTGTAGGCATCCAATAAATGTTAGATGAATGTATGAATAAGTGAGTGACTGGGGAATGGAAAGAATTCTGGACTGGTAGTTGGAGATGTGGATTCTGGTCCACCCTCTATCATCAGCTATGTAAGTGCAGAGAAGTCACTCCAAATCGCTCTCCCTCACATGTGAAATGAGAAGGCTGGATAAATCAACAGTACACAGTCAATAAAATACAGTGAACTGGCTGATCTCTGAGCAAGGAGGTGCCACACTCCCCTCTCCACCTTAATGTGGTTTTCAGGTCCCTTGGTGGGCAAGGAGAAGTGAGTTCAGCCAGCAGTGATGTTACAGGCTGCATCCAGGAATGCAGTCTTAGTCCTGACAAGGTGCCAGAATTAAATCGCTAATATTTATTTCTATGATCAGTATCTCAGGAAGTCTCAAAGGGGAACTAAAATCAACAGAAAATTAATTTACTCAAGGCAGCTATTGGCTTTTGACGCCCACTCTGTTACAGGGTGAGTCTGTCAACTCAGAATAAAATAGAACCTTTGAAAGTCTTTTCACATGGCTGAAGAAGGTAAAAACAAGAACACTAGAGAGAAAGACGTTCCCCTAGATGTCTGTGTCTGTGCAATAGTGCCAATTTTTCCAAAATGCATTTTGTTTGATTTTAATATTCATGTCATTATTAATTCGTATATAACATATTTTTTTCCTTATAATATTTACATTCTACAATCAAATTTATTGTTACTAAAAAGTCCCACAAATCAATAAAGGCAGAAAAAAGCATTTGATAAAATTCAATATCCCTTCATGATAAAACTCTCAATATGTTAGGCATAGAAGGAACAAACCTCAACACAAAACAGGCAAATACACAGCTAACATCACAATGACTGAGGAAAAGCTAAAAGCTTTTGTCCTTTATCAGAAAGACAAAAAATAACAAATGCCAGCAAGGCTGTGGAGGAAAGGGAACTCTTATAAACTGTTGGTGGGAAAGTAAGTTAGTACAGCTATTATGGAAAATGGTATGGAGGTTTTGCAACAAAGCTTAAATAGAATTATCATATTACAGTGATCCCACTACTGGGTATTTATCCAAGGGAAAATAAATCAATGTATTGGAGAGATATCTATACCCCATATTTATTGCAGCACTATTGAGAATAGCCAAGATATGGAATTAGCCTAAATGTCCATCAACAAATGAATGGATAAAGGAAATGTGGCATATAATAATGGAATGCTGTTCACTCATGAAAAAGAATGAAATTCTGTCATTCACAGCAACATGGATGAGCTTGGAGGACATTAAGTAAAATAAGTCAGGTACAGAAAGACAAATACTGCAAGTTTCACTAATATCTGTGGGCTAAAAAACATTGAGCTCATAGTAGAGAGTAGAATTATGGTTATTACAGGCTAGGAAGATTAGTGGGAAGAGGAAGACAGAAAGTTCTGGTAAGGAACACAAAATTAGAGCCAGATAGGAAGAGTAAATTCTAGTTTTCTATTGCACTATAGGGTAAATATAGTTAATAACAATTTATTGTATATTTTCAAAGCTAGAAGAGAGCATTTTGAATGTTCCCAACACAAATAAATGATAAATGTTTAAGGTGATGAATGTGCTAATTATTCTGATTTGATCATTATGCAGTGTATACATATATAAAAATATCACTCTGTATCCCACAAATATATACAATTATTTTGTGTCAACTAAACTTTTTCCTTTTTTCAAAAAGGAAAAAAAAAGTACCATGGAATGACTATTATGAACACAATACTTCCTACTTCACTAAATGTTTTCAGATCCATGTGAAAGACATTTCAGGTTACAGTAATGAGCTCAGAGGAACCTTTAAGGGTAGAAGGCTGAGTAGATGAAATCTGAAGTTCCATTGCGTGGAACCTCCCCACAATCTTTGGGGGAATGGTTGTACAAGTGGAAATCTAAAAAAGATGTCAAGTGCAACACATACTTGACTTGCCACAAAATGGGTTTAACAGGAGCATTCTGAGAGTAGGTGGCTGGTAGAAAGAACACAAGCTTTGAAGTCTTGGACTCAAGTCCAGGCCCTGCCCCATAAAAGTTGTGTGACCTTGCAAAGCGACCATACTTACTTTTTTTAAATGGACAGCAGTTAACTTATCTTTAAAACGAATGCAATAATTTTCCCCATAGGTTCAACTTAAAGATGTAAAATACCTGTGAAGTATCTAGCACATAATAGGGGTTCCAGAAATGACAACCCTTCTCTTTTCCAGACAGCTTGGCCCTTCTGTGGTCTACTTGGTCCCCACCACTAAACCAACTAAGTAAGGCCTATTAGGTAGTCAGGCAAGCTTGCTTTTCTCCCAATTCCACTTACCAAAATGTTTTCTCTTTCCCCACTGGATATACTCCTCTTCCTCCTATTTTCAAAATTTCAATGAAAAGCCCCAGCCAGCATAATATGACTATAGTGACTTTGGAGTAATCTTCAACTTGAGAACAAAAGTATATTATTCTGTTGATGAACTTTGTAAGTTATTAAATTAGCACAGTGCTATAGGATTTACCACTCTCTTTTATATCCTCTTAGTATGTATCTGAAGAGTTTATGAGGAGTGCACATTGAAATGGTACCTACATTCATACCAATGATTAAAATGGCTTTGGGCAGATTTTTACATACAATAGGGTAAGTAATAGGACAACCTTGTTCACCAACCTAGTCAAATGTAAGGTAAGCAACCATAATGGACTAATGAATGAATAACGGACTAATAAGGTGGATCATTTAACTTTACTACCTACACCATAATGAATTACACCATTCTAATGATTACTCCTAATCATTAGACCAGGACCTCTGGTGCTTTCAATGTGTTCCCCAAAGTACATGTGGGAAACTTAATCTCCAATCAATAGTGTTGAGAGGTAGCACCTGTAAGGGGCAGAGCCCTTATGAATGGAGTAATATTATTGTCACAGAAGCAGGTTAATTATCTCAGGAGTGGGCTTCAATGAATAATATGTAATGAATAATGTAACAAAAGGACTTTTTGGATAAATGCATGAGAAAACAAAAGCAAGGTAAAACCACTTTCTTGAGGATCTCTTTTCATTTTTACTGTTTCAGTAAGCTATAGAAATAAAGCAATGCCATCCTTTCATTTGGCCTGGCTTGTTTAAGAGTCTGGGAATTACTTTTTAAAGTTTGTGGGTTTTTTGTAGAAATATAGTAGGTAGGGATATCTGTATGCTGACACAATTCACAAAAACCTAAAACAATACCTTGGCTGTAGCACAAGAAGTTACTTATAAAAGTACTGAACATGGGAAAGACCCAAGTGAAAACCTGAAATACAAACATCTATTCATGAAATGGGAAACAGTAAAGGGTCTTATGTAATAACAGATTTTCTATCCTTATGGATCTTACACAAGATATTTGCCGAGGAAGCAAGTGAAACAGCTCCAAGAACATGGAGAAATGCAATTATTTTCCCCTGAGACTCTGAATCTGAATCTGTGTGAGTGTAATATTCAGCAGATGGTGATATGGCTAAGAGATGTATGATATGAGACAAGAAGAAAGAGTCAAATGCCGATGGACAACGACTCAAAAACAGAACTGTAGAACTTCCACAGAATCAAACAGCCTTGGAATGATTAAACTTAATTCTAGCCTGAAAACAACTTCTTTTGAAATGCAACTGTTTCTACATGCATCTTGTGTCACTGAATGTCAGGCTCTGGAAGGGTCACCTCACAGGTGGGTCCCTAACTTCTCATTAAAGAAGGGATACGGAATTATTATGTACATCATACACACTCCAAAAAATTTCATGTAAGAGTTAGTAAAAAATTCACATGAATAAGAGCTGCTATGAATTACTGATGGTCTATTATGTACAAAATATTCATTGATTCAACAAATATGTGCCAACCTCTCTTCTGAGTTCATGACAATGAACTGAAGTGACAAAAATCCTGACCTCATGGAGCTCGGATGCCATTATTTAATAACAGTCACACAATCCTAACCACAGCCAAAGAAGGTTATTATTCCTATTTTGCAAATGAGGAACCTGAGATTTAAAAGAATTAAGTAACATGCCTAAGGTCACAAAGCTAGTAACTGATGAGCCAGAAGTCAAATCCAGTTCTCTACAACTCCTCAGTCTGACTTCTTAGCTACTTTGCTACATTATCTCCTATTGGCAACAGAAAAAGAATTGCAATGAGGGTCAGCACATCAACTAAAAGAAGCTGAGCATTCTCCATAAAAGTATGCTTTCTTGCTTGTGGTAAACAGACTACAGTTTACCAAGAAGTCAGCCCTCTCCCTACCAAGTGCCTGCCAGTAGGTAGGTCTCATTCATCCAGAATTTATTAATCAGGTATGTGCCAAGCATTAGGCCAGGTCCTGCGGATATCAAATAAGACACAGTTTTTGCCACCAATAAGTCTAGTTGGAAAGAAAAACATATAAATGGGTCATCATAACAAAGCATGATAAGGCTGAGATAAAGATAAGCCCAGGATGCTCAGGAGCATGCAGAAGACAAACAGCCCTAGTAAGAGACGTTGACCTCTGAATTGGGTCTAAACCAGCGGGCGTTAGCCTGATGAACAAAGAGGAATTGGAGTGGGAAAGTACTCAAGTGCACTGAGCAGAGAGGGCGACACATGAAGGAAGTGAAAGACAGTATGGTGTTTGAGAAACTGCAAGTATTTTAGTGTGAAGGATGGAGTGCCAGAGAGATGTTCCTGAAAATTGGCTATATCGTGCTGTATTTTAACAATGTGTGCGTTAAGAGGGTGCAGCAGAGAGGACAGAAATTGGAAAGTTATACATAGAAATTTACTACTGAGTCGTGAAATCTTTTTAATAGGTCTTTGCCAGCATTTATTTAAAACAATGAAAGAAAAGAATGGGGGCCAGGTACAGCGGCTCACTCCTGTAATCCCAGCACTTTGGGAAGCTGAAGTGGGAGGATCACTTCAGGTCAGTAGTTCGAGCCAACTTGGCCAACATGGTAAAACCCTGTCTCTACTGAAAATACAAAAATTAGCCAGGCACGGTGGTGTGCGCCTGCAGTTGTAGCTACATGGGAGGCTGAGCCAGGACAATTGTTTGAACCTGGGAGGTGGAGGTTGAAGTTAGCTGAGACTGCACTACTGCACTCTCAACAGAGCAAGACTCAGTTAAAAAAAAAAAAAAAAAAAAAAAAAGAATGGAATCAAATATAATAGAATAGAAAATATCAAGTAAAACATACATAGTAAAGGTAAGTATTGTTTCACAAAACACACAGACATGTGGGGCTGAGTCTTAATGTAAAATATATGTCTTATTGTGAGTCATGATCAAAAAAGTTTGAAAGCCACTAATCTAGTCTGCCCCTACCAAGGGCCTGTCCGCTTTGAACTCTATCCAACAGGATTCCCTTAGACCTACCATTTATTCCTGTTGGGAGATAAAGAAAAGCCACTAGAAACAAACCTGTCCCAGGTTCTTAAACACTTCCCGTACTTCAAAGTCCCTGATCTACTTCTAAATCTCAAGTGGCCATACACATAAACTCCAATGATCCGGGCCTATTTCTCATAAGCAATTAATATTTCAGTTTTAAAGAAGTGAGGAAAATATACACACAAAATGAAGCTTCAAATGATTTCAACAAAGTCTGGGGCCTGTGAAAGGTTCTCTGAGCCAGCTATGTTTTCCACCAAATGAATCACCCAGGTACAGAGCCAGGCATGAGTCATGAAACACACCCTATGCAATATCTTTGTCTTTTTTTCTTTTTTTTTGTTTTCTTTTTAACTGAGGGATTTCCTGAACATTATTTTGGCTTCAGTCCTCTTACCCTTTTAAGGGTTAGTCAATCCCTTAACAGTGTCTCTCCTTTTTGATTTTCCCTTTACTGTGTGTTTTTTTCTCCTCTTTTGCTGGAACATTCTGAATTAATAAAAAGAGAAAAAATAGCTAATATACCAAAAAAAAAAAAAAAAAAAAAAATACCAAAAAAAAAAAAAAAATACAGATAGACAAGAAAGAAACTTAAGATTTATTGCTTATTTCTTTTATATTTTTTACTGACCTGTTTGCAAAGCACAGGCATCAGAGAGAAACCTGAGAGAAGTGGTAGAATAAATACTTTTTACCTAAATTATTTGGCTGATTTGGGCTGCGAAGATAGTGAAGACTGACTTTAGAAAAGCAAAAAAATTCACTTTGGGCCTAAATTAATAATATTTGATGGGCAATATCAGTAGAATCAATTAGAAAATTGTGTTTTGTGAGTCAGCACATACATTTGTCCATGAATAAACAATCAGAAGTTGATATCAGAAATGACTGATTATCTCTTGTCATAATGATTTATCCTTCTCTAAAGCTACATATATCTTCTCTGAGCCATAAAAACATCAATTTTGTTGAGAGAAGCCCTAATAAAATCACAGATTTGTTTTTTATTGATTTTAATTGAGACGGAGTATTGTTGTGTTGCCCAGGGTGGAGTACAGTGGTGCGATCTTGGCTCACTGCAACCACCGCCTCCTGGGTTCAAGCAATTCTCCTGCCTCAGCCTCTTGAGTAGCTGGGATTACAGGTGCCTGCCACCACACCTGGCTAATTTTTGTATTTTTAGTAGAGACGAGGTTTCCCCATGTTGGCCAGGCTGGTCAGGAACTCCTGACTTCAGGTGACTTGCCCAGCTCGGCCTCCCAAAGTGCTGGGATTACAGGCGTGAGCCACCATGTCTGGCCACAGAGTTTTTTGAACTTGAGATAAATCTTAGAGATTATCTGATCTGGAGCTTCTCAACCAGTTTTATATGGTTGAGAACAACAACAACAAAATCACATACCTGGCCTTTATGCAGATTCAGGTGGCCCTTTGGTTGAGATTCTATGCTTTTTATATGTCTATTGGCTGAGAAGATTTTGTTAAAGTTTACTTTCCTGGTTTCTAAAGATTTTTCGAAAGATTTTGTGTGTATGTTTTAAATAGAAAATGCAATGTTGAATGTGCTTTAATAAACTATGTAACTAACTTGGGAATCACTTCTTGAATATGCTTTAATAAACTACACACTAACTTGGGAATCACTGACGTAGCCCAAATCCCCATTTTGCAGACATGGAGAATGAATTCTAGAGGTGGTAAATGATTTCAGCCCAGACTCTATCTTCCATAAACTCAGTACAGTACATGCAATGCACATAGTAGATGCTCAATAAATATTCATTTTACCCACCTTTTAAATGGTCATAAGGAAAGGAATGAGCAAAAAAAAGTGAATGACAAAAAATAAGTCATTGAGCTACAATACCATGGCAAATATTTGCTTGGGAGGGTGATTTTCCAGGGGATTTCAGAATCTGCCCTTCATTTCTGTCACATTTTAGTTACTCTGCCAGAGCCCCACAGCAAATGACTGCTGCACGTGAGGAGACACTTGTCCAAGCAAGCAGTGTAAAAACAAAGCTGCTTTGTTTAGAGTGCCCCAGTGCTTCTCCCTCCCTCCCTCCCCGCCTGACCTCAAGGACCTCAAAAAAGGTCATTTTGTGATGGTCTAGTGTGTCCATGAGTAAACTTGAATCATCATGTGTCACAATCAGAACCACTAAGCCAAATGCCATGGACCCAATTACCATGCAATCCCCAAATGGGTTATTATGGCAGGTCTGGGCTGCTGGGTCACCAGGCTATTACAGCTGGGTTTGTTTTTCAACTTACTTCCAGGGAGCTCTGGCCCTTTGCAAACATTCATACCTAAAGTCATTGGAAAATATCTTAAATTCATTCAAACTGCCTCAGGATAGAAAGACAATAGAAGTATTTATGTTACTTTTCAAATCATGTAGAATTAGTGTCTTAGGGAGTCTTAGGCACAGACCACATCTAAAGAGATAGTGGGAAGGAGGAGGTAGAGATAATTATTGAAATAATTTGGAGAGTTAAAACACTAAGAACAGTATACTATATGTAGGCAGGTATTTGGATTACGTGTGTTCACTGATTACAGTGATCAAAATCATGGAATACCTGTTCAACTTTCCAGCTCACAACATTTAATAGCCACCATTTAATGAGTATCTACTACTTGGCAGGCATGTATTTGGTGCTTTATATGTATTATTCTGTCATTTTTACAATAACCATGCAAAGTCAGTATTATTAAACTCATCTTTCAAGCTGGTAAGTAGTAAAGCTGTGATTTATATCAATCATTATCTGTCTCCAGATAATTAGTTGGCCTTCAAAGGCAAAAGTATAATTCTAAACCCTCGCTTTGCCACTCAGTAGCTATGTGATCTTGGGTTACTTAGACTCTCTCCATCTCATTGTTTTTTATCTTCAAAATGGGGCTAATGATAATCTCTGCCTAAGAATGTGTTACATATGAAATAGATACATAAAACAGTATTCAGCAAAGATAAACATTCACCAGCTATTGGCTTTTATTACTACTGTAGTGATAGTCAAGCCTGTTAAAGGTCATTTAATTTTTTTTATCCTTATCAGGAAGAGAAAATAAATCAAACGATTAAAGCACATCTATTCAATGTTTCTTAAACTTTGGTTTATACAAGAATCACCTGGGGTTTTGTTTAAAAATGCAGATTCCCCAGGCCCTCAAGGAAATTAATATCTCATGTTCAATCCTAATGAGTACCATTTGGCTCTAATTATGTGCAGAATGTGTGAATGGCTCCATGTGAATCCATATATCCTTCATTTATGAAAAAACCCACTCACAGGCTACAACCACCTAAAAGAAGGTCAACATAAAGAGCTTATTATCAGTATATCCACAAATAACCTACACAGTTAAGATACTCAGATATTGAAACTAAAATTTTCATATTGACCTCAATTATCTGGGAATTCATGTTAAAAGTCAAATCTTAATTCATAATTACATGGTGGGAAAAAAAGTCAGGTCATATTGCCAGTCCTTGGAGCCCATAGAGTGCAGCTTATGCTGTCACATGTGTCAGCACATTTGACTTCAGGGGAAATTCTCTTAACATAGGTCACCAGGCTTGCAAAAAACCAACAAACCGTAAACATGACTCTGTAACAGTCTGTTTGCTCTCAAAAGAGGGAAATAATAAAATCTATTAATTCCATAATTCCCCCACAGTTAATCCCTCATTTTGAGAACACAGGAGAGTAGAAACCAGTCTAAATATAGTTAGAAATAAAATCCATATGTTTCCTAAGTAACATCTATAGAAAACTGACAACCTGTGATAACAAATGGATATACCCAACAGCTTGATCCAGCAGAGATGTTGGTTGATTTGCCATTATACTGTACTTGTTAAAAGAGCCCAGTTTCTAGAGTCAGACTGCCTGGATTCCACTCTTGGCTGCTCTACTTGTTAGCTTCTTGGTCTGAGAAAAAATATTTAACCTCCCTAAAGCTCACTTTTCTTATCTGTAGTATGAGACCACAAGGATTCCTATCTCACTGGTTTGTTTTAAAGATGAAGGGAAATACTACATATAAAAGCACTTAGCCCACAGCCTGATATAAAAGATGTGCTCAGTAAATGTTAGCTATTGCTATTTGTTGTTAACCTAGAGCTTTCTGTGTCAAGTAAAGATTTTGCATCCCTTCTTCATTTATGAGCTCTTGGCACTGGGGAGAGCTGACGGTAATTTCTTAGGTAGAGGAGGTATCCTGGTCACTGAGAGGAACCTGGAAAGTGGCGAGGTAGAACAAGACAGGACGTCCAGTTTGGACCTCTTCTAGAAATGAGGCTTAAACTCAGTCATCAATTTCTTCATGCTCCTGATGAGTGGCTGTACTTCACTCTAGATATTATTCCTTCATGGAGCCATGGTTTCTGCTTCTGAGCAGGGATTGAGGGGTAGCCTGGTGGGTGGAAGGCTTCTTGTGGCCAAGTCTCCAAAGCAGCTTCATGAAAGCACATAAAGTGCTAGGATACTAGTAGGGAATAATAGTATACTTGATTATTACTCCTGGCATTGGAAATTATCCCTGATTCCACATGAAGCACCAATTAAGTCAGGCCACTGAAGTCTGATTGCTGAATGCTGTGGAAAATCCATTTGCATTTTGGGTTAGATTCACTTTACATTCATAATTTAAAATCTCAAAGGAACTCTCAGTCCTGCCTGGAAGTTCCACTGAATACTTTCTATCCTTACTGTGTCCCAGCTTCTCTCTTCAAATGTCCCGCTTGACTCCCCTTCCACAATGTAGACCATCGGATGAGAACCCTCTCAGTTTTGAAACAGTATATGTACAAATCTACTCATAAGGTTACTATGAGGATTAAGTGAGTTAATAAATGAAACTTACTTAGAACATTACCTGGTACATTACTAGTAAATTCAATAAATATTAGCTATGGTGATGATGATTATCACCTCCAGTTAGACCCACATCCTCCCTTCTTCTTCATTCACCAGGTGTCCCTGCTGTTACCAAAGGCCAACACCAACCTGCTTTCTGGGTCCCACTGCCCTTCACCCCCTCTAGATCTGTGCAACTCTCAAAACTTATCTCTCTAGCCTAATCTTTTCTCTGTTGTGTTGACAGCTCTTCTTGGCTACATCAGAGCACTGAAAATTGACATCTGAAACCAAACTCCTGATTTTTTCCTCAATCCACCTTTCAACATTCCCTCTTTTAACATTTTCAACTTAGTCATTGGCATTAATACTCACTCAGTGGTTCAAGCCAGAAGCCTGGATTTCATTCTTGAATCTTTCCTCTCCCTTACTATTTCTACTTTCAGTCCCTCCCCATTTAATTCATCAGCATCATCTTATCTATTTCACCTACAGAATATATTACACATCGGTTCACTGCCCTCACTTCCTACCACTACCATCCTTGATTAGGCAAACATCACCTCTTGCTCAGACTTCTTCAACGTTCCTCTCATATCCTCTCTTTCCAACCCAATTTATTACATACATTGAAATCTGAGTGAGCTTTTAAAAAAAATAATATATATATATAACATTTTCTCTTCTCCATTTTTTTCAGTGGCTGCCCAATTTCCTTTAATATAATCCAAATTGCCTATCATCACCTACAAGATCCTGTGAGACCTGGCCCTGTCCATACGCCACCAACCCCATTTTTCACTACTCACTCCTAGCTCACTCTGTTCCAGCCACACCGGCCTTCTTTCTCAAATATACCATTCTCAAGACCTTTGAATATTATGTTTCCTAGCCTGGAATAGTCTCCTTTTTCCTTCTTACCTTTCTGGATTCCATAGAAATATCACCTCCTTGGACAGACCTTTTCCCATTTTTCCATCTGAGCAATACCGTATCCTTTTAATATCCTTTGAAGCACTTATCAAAATCTATTTATTTTTCTGTTTATAGTCTGTCTCTCCTTCCTGGTCCAAAAGAGATGAAGTCCATTTCTTTTCTTTTTTTCTTTCTTGAGACAGGTCTTGCTCTGTCACTCAGGTTGGAATTCAGAGGCACCATCATGGCTCACTGTAACCTCTAACTACTGGGCTCAAGGGATCCTCCTGCCTCAGCCTCCTGAGAGGCTGAGACCACAGGCATGTGTCATTGTGCCTAGCTATTTTATTTTTATTTTTATTGTTTTGTAGACACAGGTATTGCTATGTTGCCCAGGCTTCCATTTCTATTTTATTCACCACTGCCTAGCAAAATGTCTGGCACATAGCAGGATTTACATAAATATTTCCTCAATAAATAAGTGAATAAACAAGCAGCCATCAAAGTATTAATCTGTGCAGTTGAAACCACAGAACTAAAGCAGAGCTTTGGTCAAACTTACTTAAAAAGCTGGATCATGACAAATTATTCTCCCGGAAACTGGCACCAAGTCCTGTTGATGGTGGAGCATCTTGTGACTGTGACTTGATCCTTCTTTCCTCCAGCTTTTGCAGATTATGTGTCTTATCTGTGAACTCCTTATCACTGCCATTTAATTCCACTAAGGTCCAAATTTTGTTCCTTGTCCTTGATGAAACTCTTCCCCATATTTCTAGCCCACAAGCCCGTATTTCTAGCTTGAGTTTCAGAAAATCAATAACACTCAATTAATAATTATATTCCATTCTGTGCATTTATAGTAAGTCAGGCACTAGTTTAGGAAATGGGGGTCAAACATAAAGTTCTTTAACATTTATTTAGCATCATTTGGAGCAGGCTATGTGAGGCATTTTATAACTATTATCATAGAACATACTATGTACCAGGCCCTAGTCTAAGAACTATACAAATATTCATTTAATCATCATGGCAAACCGAAAAAGTAGTTTTGTGATATGGTTTGGATGTCCCACCTCCACCTAACTCTCAGGTTGGTATGTAATCCTCAATGTTGGAGGTGGGGCCTGGTTGAAAGTGACTGAATCATGTGGGTGTTTTCTCATGAATGGTTTAGCATTGTTCCCTTGGTGTTGTATTTGCAGTAGTGAATGATTTCTCCTAAGATCTGGTTATTTAAAAGTGTGTCACCTCGCCCTCTCTCTCTCGCCCCTGTTCTGGCTGTGTGTCATGCCTGCTTCCCCTTCCCCTTCTGCCATGATTGTAAGTTTCCTCAGTTCTCCCCAGAAGCCAAGCAGATGTCATTATTATGCTTCCTGTAGGTCACCATGCAGAACTGTAAGGCAATGAAACCTCTTTTCTTTATTAATTACCTAATCACTGGTATTTCTTTATGGCAACACAAGAATGGCCTAAAACAGTTTTTTGTTTTGTTTTGCTTTGTTTTTTTAGAGACAGGGTCTTACTCTGTCACCCAGGCTGGAGTGCAGTGGCACAATCATAGCTCACTGCCGCCTCCAACTCCTGGACTCAAGTCATCCTCCTGCCTCAGCCTACCAAGCAGCTAGGACTTACAGGTACACACCACCATGCTCAGCTACTTTTTTAAAGTTTTTGTTTTGTAGATAAAAGGTCTTGCTATGTTGCTCAGGCTGCTCTTAAACTCCTGGCCTCAAGAAATCCTCTCACCTCGGCCTCCCAAAATGCATGAGCCACTGTGCCCAGCCTGAAACGTAGGTGATATTATTATCCTTATTTGGTGGTGTGGGAAACAGAGGCAAACACAACTTATTTGCTCAAAATCACAGCACTAATGATTGCCAGACCAGAATTTGGGCCCAGGCAAGGAAAGTCTGGAGTTTTCCTCCTCACCCTCCATTCCAGCCAACCTCTCAGATGCTGTGAAGTAGGTGTGATTCCTCCTATTTCACCAAGAGGAACGCTGGACTCAGAGGTTAACTTTGTTAGGATTACAGTTAATTTTATGTGTTCAACATCAAATATTTGTGGAGTGCCTACTAAATGTTGGGCACTGTGCTGGGTTCTGAGATACACAGTGTTTAAACAGACTTTGTCCTCAGGGAGTTTACAATCCACCTAATAGACAGGAAATGTGTGATTAAGATTTATGAGTTTCTGATGCCAAAAACTCATGACCTTTCTATTATCTCTAACAGAGTGAGATCGAATTGTTTGGATTCGAAGATGGAGGCTCCACTCGCCGGTTGTGGGGGCAGGACAGCTCTGAAAGTCTTCACTGAGAAGAAAACCACCACCATTCACTTTAATTGTCAGTTAATATGTAAATGTGTCACATTTAAATATCATCCCCACCTGCATTCACTGTAATCCCTCTGAGGACTGGGACTATAATTTAGAACCCTGCTACACACAAAGTCAGTGTCCAATAAGGGCATTTTGAATGAGTTGTGACTGGCTGAATTCTTATAACAGCTAACAAAGCCGGCAGTTAGTGTTGCTACGTTTAAGATTTCTTCAAGTTTCTTAAAGCTTGAACATTTAATTACCATGGGGGGCATACATTAGTTTTTCTTGGCTCTTTGGGGACAGTGACTGAAAGACTGAATACTAAAGGGTATTCAGAATAGTCTCTTTATTATATGGGCTAAGTCCTGTGCACTTCCAGATTCAATGTTGTCCTCCCTAAGGAAGCTCCCTCACGACCCCATCCACTTGCTACCAAGCCCTCCAGAATGAAGAGTCCTGACTCTGTGACCACAAGTTTTCCCATGTTTATGTTGCCAAAATAGGCAAACTGTGAATTCTCACATTTTTCACCATGTGATGGGAAGCAGCAGGACCTTGGTCTTAGGAAATGATGAAAAACCAACCCAAATGTATACAGAGCAAACACCACTGTTTGCCATGCTGTCTTGTTTGTTTCGGGGAATGTGGATTTATTAATAATAATGTTTCACAATGTGGCAGGCACATCTGCACCACAAAATATCACTCATAGAAAGTAATGCAGGAAAAACCCAATGAAATCACTTAGTCCTGCATCTGCCAAGGCCACAGGCTATGCTTCTGCCTTTTGAATTTTAATAGCATTTCAAAATAAAAGATGAAATGTGAGGTGCACTCCCTCACCTGTGATTCATAATTATTGTTAATGACAGGGCTCATGACGAGAAAATATAAAACAAAACATACAAAAAGTTCCAACTCCTCAAAGTTTCAGTTTATAACCCTGAGTAGGCCATTCCCCCAATTTTACAAAGAAAGGAAAATTGACTAGTAGACTTCAATTACCAGAAGCACATGGCATCTTCTATGGAGACTCATGGGCCAAGGAAAAGAAAAATCATGTTTATTTATTTAGCACTTATTTATTTAACCTTCTAGCTGGGTTTGGTTGTTGGATCTGGTTTTACATCCTGAATTACGAAGTTTATGATGGGAAAGTGTGTCAGCTGTTTGCTGAAGGAAAGGAAGACCTCTATTCTTTGTCTTCTCTTGTACATAGAATCAAAGCATCCTAAATGATTGTTTAGAGAAGTTAAAATATGGTACAATAGGAGCATTACCCTAGCTTGGCTTCATTGTCAACATCTTCAGTTCTTTACCCCTGACAGTGCTTTGGGTAAGCTCTTGTTACTTCCTGCCTGCAGCACTGTATAGCTCTTTTCTTGGTTCCTCTCACTCCTCTAATCCATCTGGGCAACTGCTGCCCAAGTCAAGATCAGCTAAGATATATATACCATGGAATATTACTCAGCCATAAAAATAATGAAATCGTATCTTTCCCAGCAACATGAGTGAAACTGGAGGTCATTAGCCTCAGTGAATTAACTCAGAAACAGAAAGTCAAACACTGCATGTTTTCATTTATAAGTGGGAGTTAAACAATGGACACATGGACATATAGAGTGAAATAATGGCTGTTGGAGACTACAAAAGGTGGAAGGGTA
Source organism: Rhinopithecus bieti (assembly GCF_001698545.2). Classification (NCBI taxonomy): domain Eukaryota; kingdom Metazoa; phylum Chordata; class Mammalia; order Primates; family Cercopithecidae; genus Rhinopithecus; species Rhinopithecus bieti. The sequence goes on from NW_016806642.1 coordinate 3,094,487, forward strand.
AGGGGGTGTGAGAGTTGAAAATTTCCTAATGGGTACAATCTTCACTATTTGGGTAACGGATGCAGTAAAACTCCAGACTTCATCACTATACAATATATTCATGTAAGAAGCCTGCACTTGTAACCCCTAAATATAATTTTAAAAATTAAAAATGAAAAACAAATAAATAATGCTGCTAATAACATTTGCGTTCAAGACTTTGTGGATATGTCTTCAATAGTCTTATGTAGATATCTAAGAGTGAAATTCGTGGGTCATATGGATAAATTTATGTTTACATTTTTAAGAACTCACAGAGTTGTTTTGAGGCTTAAACATTACAAGGAGATGACCTAGCACAATGCTATCTAGAGAGTAATGATCAATAAACATTGTTGTTGTGATTGTTGGTCTTGTCGTAATTTCATCTTGCTTACTATATAGATGAGGAGGCTAAATCTCAGAAATGATTATGAACTTGCTCAGGATCACACAACTAATCCCAATTCATCAATATCTCTTATGTTTTCTGATTCCAAGCCTGAATCTGCTTCCTGTCACTGTAGCCAAAACCACATTAAACATCCCAAGAAGGACTGCTTTGATAATGTATCTCCCTGCTGAACAAATATCAGTGGCTCCTTGCTGCACATAAAATAAAATCTTGGTAGGTAAGCAAAACCCTTTATTCTTTGCCCAGCCATCTTTCCTGTCTAATATCCTGCCATATCCCTACACACTATCCTTCCTTCACTAATCCCCCAGGATGACTCTCATTCTAATAACTAAGCAATTAAACCTATACTTTTTCATCTACATACTTTATTTTTTTGAGATGGGGTCTTGGTTTGTTGCCCAGTGGGAGTGAAGTGGTTATTCACAGCCATGATCTTGGTGCACTACAGTTTCAAACTCCTGGGCTCAAGCAACCCTCCTACCTCAGCCTCCTGAGTAGATCGAACTACAGGCATGCACCACTGCACCTGGCTGGCCTCCATTTGTTTGAGCATGGTATGCCCTCTTAAAAACTACTTCTCACTTTGCTTTATGAAATATTATCTATTCTTTAAGGCAGAGTTCAAATCATATATCCTATACCTTCCTTGTCTTAGTCATGGTCAGAATGAATATATAGTCTCCTAATCTACTTGGTTATAATAGGTACTCAAAGAATATGCTAACTTGAGCTGAAATGGCTGAAAACTTAACTGTATAATGAATGACCCAGCTTGGTGAAATACTAATTTTTAAAATTTAATAAAACCCAATTTATAAATTTCCTAAGTACAGCTCAGTACAGAATGTTATTTGTAGTTAGGCCAGGATCCTGCTCCCAACCACCTGCCTTCCTGTGTCCTTCCAGAGCACTTTATTCATGCTTCTGAAAAATTCTTATTACACTGTATTATATATCAATTTGTGTTTGTCTGCCCCATGACTGTAAACTCTCCCAAAGAGGAAACCATGTCTTATTCATTCCTGTATCTCTGTTATCCAGCATTACCCAGGCACAATGCCTGATTCATGTTGTGGTGAGTACTAGTCAGGTGCTTTTAGGGTGAATGAATGAGTGAATGAGAAGGTGAGTGAATGAATATCTCTCTCTCTCTCTCTGACACAGAAAACCCATTAAAAGTAAGCAGCACTCTCTTGTCTGACATCAGAGTTCTAAAAGACATTTATCATTTAAGAAAGAGGAGGATCTTCTTTTTGGTGTGTTGTTAACCCCACCTCCTCCAGGATGGCGCATATGATTAAGTCAGAAAGCATAGGTGTGGGATAGCTTCCTCTTAGTTCCTTAATGCGTTCTATACAAGGGCAACAGAAAAAGAAAGAAGAGAAAATATTGAAAGAGAAAGAAATTTCCAAATTATACTTATGTAAGCTCTAAGACACAATGATTTTTTTAAAAGTAAGTTGTAAAAATTCTGGATTCTACCAAGCATCCATCAGAGGGCTTTGTGCATAGTAGAAACGTTGTAAATATGAGTTGAATAATTGGATCCAACAAACATTTATTAAGTGCCAGCGAACAAGACCCAGTTGCAACCTTCCAAGACTCTTGACACAAAGGGACTGACATACATATATACATATATATAATAGTAACAATAACGGCAATTATGTATTTTGTCATTCCTCTATGATTGGCACTATTTTAAATGTTTTACATGAAGTAACAAATTTAATCCTTAAAACAACTCTAAGAGGAAGATTTTAAAGATGAAGAAAATGAGGATGAAGCAACGGAGGTATGCAGAAAGTTTAAGAAGTAATCAGTCTAAAAAGTAGTAGAACTGGGATCTAAATCCAGGCAGCATGGCTCCAGAATCTTTTTATGAAAATGCTTTTAAGTTTAGGTCAGGCACCATGTCCCCTTCCTTTTTGTTTTCCCAGCACTCATAAGCACTCAATGAATGTTTGCTAATGAACTGTGCCAATGACAAGGCTAACAGGGATTATAAAAATAATAAAGATACACTTTGTTATGAAACAATAGTATGGCCTCTTTTCAGGGTAGGAGAGGTGAAAGAAGCCTAGGTTTTGGAGTTAGACCAAAGAGACCTAGGCTTGAATTCCAGATTCTTACCGAGGGGCTGTTTCCTCCCTGACAAAGAATTATCCATGTCAACACCCACATACCACTATTTTTGGGCCAGGAGCCATTTTAGAAATCTGAAGTAAGATTGGATTCTAAGACTCAAAGACTCAAAATAATTTAAACTAAAGGTGACTGAGTCTAGAAAGGTTAAAGGATTTACTTCTGGTTACACACCTGGTTGGTGCCAGTACTGAAATTTAGGTTTCCTGGGTTTCAGCTTAGTGCTCTCTCATTTAAGTCACACAGTTTCACGTAAGGTAGGGAAGCTGAACAAAGCATCATAACAAGCAAATTATTCAAAATGGGACTTTCCAGAGCTAGCCTAGAGTTGGATGGCTGCCTCCTTGTGCTCAAGCAAGACACACCTCAGTTTCACTACAGATCTGAAATCTAATTCTCTCTCCTTGTGATGTCAGAGGCTGGGGGTGTCTTTTAAGCAGTGAGTAATGCACTGGAGATATGTCTCCCACAGCTCTGCTACATTCTAAAAATTCTCCCCTGCTTCCTTTCCCTGCCAGGGTGGCCTACTCAAAACCCAAAAGTCTTTCCGGGAAGGAGACTTATTCCTAGAAGAGAGGAAGACACTGCCACCTCCCTATTGGCTCAGTTATTCCCATGAGGGAAAACTAAAGCTTGAAATATATTTTCTCCTAAATTCTCTCTAGTTCTAGAATCTGGAGGAAAAATACAGATTAAATGTTGCTGAAGAACAAGTGGTTATTGTTCAGAGACAGCTGAGAGTGATTGGAACCACAGATGTAAACATCATCTCAAGGGTGTACACACCTTCAACACAGGTACCTGTGTGGGCATCACATGCACCTTTACTTACCGGACAGCACAGAGAGCTCATGCCAAGTATACAGGCTTCTGAGCCAAACAAGTCAGTGTTCACATCCTAACTCTACCACTTACTAGCTGAGTGTCTTTATGGTTCAGTCCTAGGTCTGTCAATTACAAGTTGAGTGAGTGTCTTTATACTACTCGTTACATTCATTGAGGCATAGTTTCATTGGTTAAAAAAATGGGATAATAATATTGACTTAACAGAAGGTTGTTGAGGATAAAAAAAGATCTCCTTTGCAGAGTACCTAACAAAAAATCTGATATTTAGCAGGGGTTTGATATTATGATAACACCTCCTCCCCCATGCCTTGTATTTGAAACAAATGCTTTATGGACAGGCCTTTGAAAATAAGCAAAATACTTTGGGGGCAGTGTAGAACTGAAACTGACTTACCAAACCACAGTTCCACCATATATGCTCCTAACACAAGAAAAATCTCAAAAGTGATTGAATCCACCCTTCCTCCGAATGAGGAAAACCCATGTTAAACTTCCTACATATGTCCAGGCAAGTGATCTTCCAGCAAGGGAATGCAGAACAAGTCACTTCCCCCAGAAACCCACTCCATTTTCTTCCAGATCTCTAATGGGTTAAAAGGCTCACTGAGGCAAAAACCTCTCCTATAATTCCCACTCACTGTTACTTGTCCTTGCCCTCTGCTTTGGCAGCACAGAAGGGAGAAAAGGGACTATTTCCCCACAACTGTTCCCTGTTAAAGATTAGACAGAATCCCCTTCACAGACATTTGAGGAGTGGGGCAATAAGTAAGCCATCAACAAATTTAGAAAAGGGAATTGTAGAAGCATGTTCCACTTCTGCAGAAGCAGAGGAAGTAGAGTTATGTGTTTTTATGACTCGAGTAAAAGTATCAACAGTAGGTTTAGTTTAGTAATTTGCTGGGAGCAATTCTTTATTAGAAGATAAATAAGAGTGAGGAGGAAACTGCACTTGGAAGGCCAGTCCATAAGCATAGACACCCAGGCCTGTGAACTATCTGTGCCATGCTGCCTCTGATGCCTGTGCAGGTACCTGAGTTAAAGCTATGTACGTCCTGGTGACGATGTTTACATCTGCTGTGCCAGTCACTTTCAGCTTTCTCTGGACAACACCCTCTTGTTCCTGAGCTACATTTAATCTGCTATTTTCTCTAGATTCTAAACTCAATAGGCCTAAAATATTCGAGACCAGAGGCGGGAGCCAAATGCCTTTAAAAGACTTACTGGAAACACAGGAATACGGAGGTGCAATCAGAACTTTGGCACTGTGGCTTCAGAAGGGGGCCTTGTGCCAATGTGCTCTGCAAAGAGGTTGGAGGCATTCTTAGTGACAGGAATACAAGACTCACCGGGAAATGGAGATAAGTTTTAATGTCCAGGTGTGAGAAGGAAGGGCGTCTCAAGGATAACCTGGCAAATTGGACTGACATTCAAATTTCTAATTTGTTTTTATAGGGAATAAAGTTTCATACTCAACTCTGTGGAAACATACATAAAGAATGCTCCCACCTCACTCCTACCTCCCCTGAGATATTTCTGGCCCAAATTAACTTCTTTTAAAGATATTTCTCTCCATTGAGTTTAAGATAATCAGTTGTGTATTCCAGATACTAGGCACAAATTGATTGGCATTCATGTAAAGCAAAAGCCCAAGATTTTCTCTTCTCTCATGACTGCTCATTAGAGAGAATGGTGATGTGTTTGCATGGCCACCAATATTTAAAAGGTGTACCGCTACTACTTGCGCACTGTTAAGGCATTCAAAGTAGCAATACTTTGCACTTCCCATCTTTTGAGCTATCATTTGGCTTTCAAAACAATTCTGTGAGCTAGGATGAATGATTATTTTATTTTGCTTTGAGGTGAAGACTCAATCAGAAATAATACAAAAATTTTTATTGTCCTGGATTTTATACATCTAATTTGTAGAAGAGCTGGGCATAATTCCAGCCTAATTCCAAAGACAGGTGTTTGGGGTTGTTGGCTGATGGGTCCTTGATAATGAGTTGTATGTGCCGACTTGGCTACTCTATCATACCCAGTTATTTAATCAATATTGATCTAGGTGTTGTCTGTGAAAGGTATTTTGTAGATGTGGTTAACATCTACAATCAATAGACTTAAAGTAAAGGAGATTACCCCCAATGATGTTGGTGGGCCTTGTGCAGTCAGTTGTGAGTAGAAACTGAGGCTTCCTGGAAAAGAACATATTCTGCCTCAAGACTGCAGCATTAATTACTGCCTGAACTTACTGTCTGCTCTATAGATTTCAAGCTTGTCAACCACTATAATTGCGTGAGCCAAATTCTTAAAGTGAATATCTTCCTACTGCTGATTCTGTTTCTGCAGAGGACCATGACTGACACAGTCCTTATCTTAATGTATTTTACTTTTTTCTTTCTTTTTTTTTTTGAGACAGAGTCTCGCTCTGGAGTGCAGTGGCACAATCTTGGCTCGCTGCAATCTCCGCCTCCCGGGTTTAAGCGATTCTCTTGCTTCAGCCTCCCAAGTAGCTGGGATTACATGAGCAAGCCACCACACCTGGCTTTTTTTGTATTTTTAGTAGAGTCAGGATTTCACTATGTTGGCCAGGCTGGTCTTGAACTCCTGGCCACAAGTAATGTATCTTATTTCTTGTTTCCAGATGGTTTAAATTCACAATCAGAGTCTAGATCTTATTCACACAAGTACTCCTTCTTCCCCTTGGCTCAGTGAGATGCCATAATATAAAATTTTAGCTTAAGGAGTGCATACACACCTGACATATAATGAAGGAAGAACTTATGCCCATGACATAAAGAGCTGTGATGCTTTTAGAAAGCAACATAGGACATGTACAGGAGGGAGCAATTAGGCAGTACTCATCGTAGGAAGCTTTCTAGAGGGAAATATTTAAATTAGATTTAAGAGGCCTATATGGAAAATGGTTTGGAAGTGTGAAGAGCATGCAGAGAGGGGTAAATCAGGGGAAGGCCTTGAAGTGCTCTGTGGATGAAGAAAGCCAGACTGCCTAAACTTGTGATGAGAGGGAAGGAATAAAGGAAAACGAGGTCAGTGAGAACAGAGACCCATTGTGTTGACAAAAAGCATGCAAAGAACCCTTATTTTCCCCTGGGACGTAACAGTAACAAACTAGCACGCATGCACGTATGCATGCACACACCACACACACACACACACGGCACAGAACTGGAACATTCAGAGAGCTGAAGGATTCATTGTTTGTCCGGGCAGGTACCCCGTGCAGCTGCATGAAGCAATAAAGGAGCTGTTGCTACTCAATGCCTAAAAGACTTCCCAGCTTACAAATATGTGAAAAGCTTCTTCCAGTGTCTATTCACTACACTAAAGGTGTGTGTTTACTTCACAGAACTGAGCCCTTGTTCCTTTGAGACCCTATTAGCAATGCAGGGATGAAAAGGAAGTCATAGTGTTATGTTCTTAGTAGGATAACTGGCTCTTTTGGTGAAACTGTCCTTCCAAAGGCAGCAAATGGAGAACTCCGGAGGTTTAGCCTTGCGTTTGCTTTCCAGAGAGATAGTCACATAGCCCAAGAGAATGAAAAAGCTCTTTCATGAGCCCAGTTTTCTTTTTGTGCAGATGGCAATCCAGATTGGCATCACAGATTCTGAAACAAATTTTTGTCCCACGGATGTTATTTCAAGTTCCCCAAAGCTGTAGCAGCTGGGCAGCTGCAAAGTCATTCAGTTTCTCTGCCCCCATAAGCAAGCTCCTCCTTATCAGAATATACCCCAGTTTCCAGAAAGCCCATTTTTCCATGAATAGGACAGCAATCTTTCTCTTCTTTTAGTTACAATTTATTGCACTACCTCTCTTTCCTTGTTCATTCTTTTCTCAGTAAATATTTTTGAGCACTTGCCTTGTGGCAGGAACTAAGCTTACAGTCTAGTGTATAAACAGTCAAGAAAATAGGCAGTTACAATATATTAAAAACAACTAATATTTATTTAGTGCTTTATGTGTGCCAGCCACTGTTCTAAGTGTTTTAATTTTGCTCTTAAAACAATTCTATGCAGAAGGTTCTATTATTATCCCCATTAAACATGTAAGAAAATCAAGACCCAGAGATGTTGAATTACTTCTCTACAATCATACAAAGAAAGAAAGGTATTGAACTAGAACTAAGTGCAGGCAATCTAGCTGCAGAGCCTGTCTCCTTAACCAGGAGGTGCATGGAAGGGGCAGGAGCTGAGTATTATGACAGAGAAAATACAGGTACTGGGAGCATGTAGGAGATGTCAGTAACCCAGACTTGGGGCTCAAAGAGAAGTTGTGTATTTAAAATGTGTATCAGGCCGGGCTCATGCCTGTAATCCCGGCACTTTGGGAGACCGAGGCATGCAGATCACGAGGTTAGGAGTTGGAGACCAGCCTGGCCAACAAAGTGAAACCCCATCTCTACTCAAAATACAAAAATTAGTCTGGCATGGCGGCACACGCCTGTAGTCCCAGCTACTCGGGGGGCTGAGGTAGGAGAATCGGTTGAACCCAGGACGTGGAGGTTGTGGTGAGCTGAGATCGTGCCACTGCACTCCAGCCTGGACAACAGAGCAAGACTCTGTCTCAAAAGCAAAAAATAAATAAACAAAAAATAAAATAAAATAAAATAAGTAACATGCATGTCAGATCATGTCAATCCATTTCTCAAAATCTTTTAATGGCTCCCAACTGAATTTGCAGTAAAATCTACACGTCTACCATGACTTACAAATGTTATGCTTAACCTGGCATTTCTCAGTCTCTTTGGCTGTGGCCCTTACTGTTGTTCAGACTGCCCAGGTCTCTGGCTGTGGAACCTCTGAGGTGTTGGTTACTCTCTCAGGGACCACCACCCCTCGATCTACCCCAGCTCCTCAGTTTCAGAACTCCAGTTTAAAGTCATTTATTTATAGAGTTCTTTCCTATCTTCTAATCTACTTTAGTCCCCAGAATTATAACAATAATAACAACTAGACTAATGATAATGAAGATAATGATAAATAATGATAAAACTAATGATCATAATAATTAAACACTAAATAATACTGGGTGTCAGGCAGTGTTCTAAATGTTTTATGTATAATAACGCATTTAGATATTACCACAACCCTAATGGTAAGTACTAGTATTATTCCCATTTTTACAGGTGAAAAGGCAAGCCAATATCATAGCATTCTATACTTTCCTTCATTACAATTATAAAGTGTATAAGCATGAATTTATTCATGCATTATTTCCTGGGCCATAAGATCTATGAGATAAGGGTCTGAGTGCATTCTCTTCATCACAGCATCCTCAGTGGCTAACACAGTGCCTTGTGTACAGTATGAATTTAACACATTTATTAAATACATTAATGAATGAATAATGGACATGTGAGATGTATTTCTCTCAAGACTTACACCTTTGCTTACTACTTACAATAAAATGGATAGATGAGAAAGAAATTAAAGAAAGTCCTCTAGTATGTAATAATTATTAAGGTTGTTGGTAGTCCAGTCACTTTGTTTTCTTGCTATGACATTTTCCCCATCCCCTTCTTGATAAGCTGTAACGTCCGAGGTTTACAGTGGGATGGAGGCAGAGACAGTGTGGTTAAGATTGTAGAGGAAAGAGCATGAGTTTTCAAGAAATACAGATCTAGCTTTCAGTTCTGATTCTATCACTAACTTTGTGGTCTTGAGTAAGCCCCATATACTTCCTGAACCTTCTTTTTCCAAATATGTGAAATTGGGGCAATAATATATGCAAAGAATCAAATATATGAAATAGGGGCGATAATATACGCAAAGAAGTTTAGTTTGGAGAATTAGGTGAGGTGATATATTCAAAGGGGCTAGTACTGTGCCCGGCACATACCAGAAATGGAATAATCACTAGCCCCTTACCTTTGCTGAAATCAGTGGTGCACATGTGGCCTTTGGACATTATCTAGTTTATTAGAACAGCAGTACTAGCTAGACTAGACCCTAGAAATTTGAAGCCCCAAATACAACTCAGGGGGCAGAGAGAAAATAGCATTATCTGACCTGGCTGCCTCTAAGATTCAAATAAGCTTACTCTGTGGACACAGCCAAAGAGGGGGTAGGAAAAATACAGAAAACTCCAAGGGGTGACTTTTGGTACTTGTCAACAGCTCTGGCTGGGAGGAAGTCAAGACAATAAACCAAGAAAAAGATCCAGTGAGTTCTGTTGCCTGTTCTCTATTTTAAGGGGACAGTCCCTGCTTTGTTTCTCTCCTCTTGGGTGAAAGACTGTTCCCTGAAATGCTCCTGGCTTCCGAGAACAGTTCTGGAGGCAACTTCATAATGCGCTGGCTCGGGGTTGATCAGAAACAAGCAAGCAGAATTCACCCTGCCCCAGGATCATACCCTCTTGGGGAAGCGGGAGGCAGAAAAGGAACTTTGGTGGTCCTTTTCCTTCCTTGTCTCCTAGCAAACTTTCACATTCATTCTTCTCTAGGCTAGCCCCAACCTCCTTTTTTATCTCCCTCCCTTCTAATAAAGAGAGGAGAAGCGGTTAAAATGTGTATGAGGTTGCTTTTTTCTTCTCAGCAGTAATTGGAGAGGGTGTAAAGTTTTTCCCAAAAGGGCCAATCCTTTTCCCTTCCTGTGGACTCTGCTAGTGGGTTTTGTCCTCTCTGCAAAGGGAAGCTCTGCACCAGCTCCCACTGTTACTCCTTGCTAAGCTTCCTGGGTTGTAACACCTATGCCTGAATAGGTGTGTACCAACCCTGAAAGATGTATTTCAATACAACTTTGATGTGCTGTACAAGCTGTAATTATGCTATCTTATAAAGTGGCATCCTCTCAGGCTTATGCAAGACGGGGCTCTCAGTTAACTAAGATTTGGTTTACCAGAAATCTTGAATAATTTGACAATCTCTTTTGCACTCTGCTTTTAAGAGAAAAAGCTGTATTTAGGAGTGTCCCCATATATTTGGTATCAGCTCCACTCTCCCTCCTGACTCCTCAGCTTTCCCGTGTATGAGCTGGAGAATCCTACCTTCAGTTCTAAAACTATTTCTATATAACCAGATTTCTATGGTCTCAGGAGGAAAAAAAGTCTTAAACTTCAAAAATGATTCCCTTTAGATTGTATTATTATGGAAGCAAAGTAGACCAGAACCTTCTAGAAAGATCTCAACAGGACTTTCTGTTGTGGTTCCCTCCTTATACCAGAAGGCTGGGATCTAGGATCTTAGCTACCACATATTGGCGGCTTGCTATGTGCTGGGTACTATCTGAGGCATGTTATGTAGTGCTAATAACACCAATACCAACACTGGGACATTCTACGTGTTTTATACATGTTAACATACTGAATTCTTACAACCAAAACACACAATTTCCATCCTAATTTTGGAGATGAGGCAATTAGGACATACAGAGGTTAAGCAATTTGTCCCAAGGTCACAAAGTGGTGTAGCTGGAATTTGAAAGAGGCAGTCTGACTCCAGAGTCTCCACCCTTAATCACTATATAAAGTTTTTCTCGTTTAGCCCTCACAACAATCTTAACATATAGCATATTAAAATACCCATTTTCGGCCAGGCGCGGTGGCTCATGCCTGTAATCCCAGCACTTTGGGAGGTCGAGGAGGGTGGATCACCTGAGATCAGGAGTTCGAGACCAGCATGACCCACATGGTGAAACCCTGTCTCTACCAAAAATATTAAAAAAATTAGCTGGGTGTTGTGACATATACCTGTAATCCCAGCTACTTGGGAGGCTGAGGCAGGAGACTCATCACTTGAACCTGGGAGGCAGAGGTTGCAGTGAGCTGAGATTGTACCATTGCACTCTAGGCCTGAGGCAACAAAAGTGAACTCTGTCTCAAAAAAAAAAAAAATAAAAAAAAAAAAAAAAAAAAAAGCCCATTTTTCAGAAAAGAAAAGTGAGTCTCAGAGAAGTAACTTATCTGAAGGATTAACTGAGTTCTCAAACCAATTCCATCCAATATGCTACTTGAGTGCCTACTTTGTGACAAGTACAATGCCAGGCACTAAGAGAACAATATAGTATGATAAAAATTCATATTTAGTTGCTTAATTTTCTTCCATTTCTTTTAACACTGCCACTTCTTCCTGAAGTAATGGATAACAAAGAGTTCACTTCAAGTGCCTTGAAAGTCACATGTTGTCAAGATTAGCAAGGGATGTGAGCACTATGCACATGTCCTGAGAGCTAGCAGATATTTCAGAAAGTCTGAACAAAGCTGAACATGAGCTCAGTTCCTTTCTAATCTTATTTGGTTCAGGCATGGGCATTATTCATCCTTATTTGTTCATTTCATAAATATTTATTGAGCATTTACTATGTCCCAGGCTTTATGCTATAAATTGAGGATATAGAAAAAGATTATTAGTATTTGAACTTGGGATGCTTTTAGTTTAGAATGGGAAAAAATGAAATAATTACAATACAGTATAAGTATAATAACAGAGATTTTGAGATAATAACAGTAATTTTGGGTTAATTGCAGGAGGTATATTAAGAAGATGAAGGATTAAAAGGCACTTTCCAGATGGAAATGGGTAAAAGGAAGTAGTGTTTCCTATGCTTATAGTATATATCAGGGGCCAGGCCCTGAATTGAGACTATATATTTATTTTAATCCTGAATCCAAGAATCAGATGATATATAGAATTTGTTCACAGTGACAATGTGAGAAAAAATCCCTGAGTCGAATATGTAAATGATATTTTGGGGAAAAGGCAACCAGGTAGAAGAAGCAGCATATATGAAAGCAGGAAAGCAAGAAGATCCTGGTGTATTTCAGGGACGTATACTCAGTGCACTTCAGCCATCAGTTGTGCGTGGGGGTGGCAGCGTAAAGTGGGAGATGATGACAAAGAGGGAGAGCAAAATTCTAAAGGCTTTTGCATGCCTGGCGAGACGTTTAGGTCTTATCTTGAAGGCAAAGTGTAGCTAAAAAAGAAAATAATATAACCATAACTGGGGTTTATAAGAATAGTTCTACTTTGAGAGGTTGAGGTGGGCAGATCACAAGGTCAAGAGATTGAGACCATCTTGGCCAACATGGCGAAACCCTGTCTGTACTAAAAATACAAAAAATTAGCTGGGCATGGTGGCGGGTGCCTGTAGTCCCAGCTACATGGGAGACTGAGGCAGGAAAATCGCTTGAACCCAGGAGGCTGAGGTTGCAGGGAGGCTGAGGTTGCAGTGAGCCAAGATAGTGCTGTTGCACTCCGGCCTGGCAACAGAGTGAGACTCCATCCCCCGCCCCCCCGACCCCCAACAAAGAAGAATTCTGATACCAGAATGGAAGCTGGTTTAGAGTGGGGAAAGAATGAGGACAATAATAACAAGTTAGAGGACCACCATAATACTTTAAGTACAGAATGATGGAACAATAAACAAAGGCAAAGGAAGTAGAGGAGAAAAGGAAAAAGAAAGATTAGAGAAAAAGACTAAAGGAATTGACTGTGGTAGGTGAAGAGGGAGATAAAAGGGTGGATGATGAAGATGCTACTCAAAGTCAGGAAAACAGGAAAAAGGACAGTTGTGTAGGGGAGTGAATTTGGGTCTCCAGATGAACCAAAAGGGGTTACCAGAGGTAGTCAGATGTCTGGCATTTATATACAAACTTATCGATAAGTAATGGGGGTTGGGGGTGTCCAGGGAGTGAAGGAACAGGACTGAGGGGGGAAATAGGTTCTAAAACCAAGGGGATAGTTTCTGACAATCAGATTTGAAGAAATTTGTCTGCTCCAGTTGTCTCCCTAACTTCAATCCTGGAGGTGGAAGAGTTCAGATAGATGTGTGAGGCAAATCTCTGGCTCTGACTCCTGGGGCTGTGCAGGTAAATAGAGCTGTCAAAAATGCCCAGAAAGAGGCAGATGTTTCCTAAAGGGTTCTGCCTGCCACGCCTGGGAGCTGCATGGCCAGGCAGGCTGCAGGCAGGCAGCAGCTAGGGTTTGGGAGGACACAGGCACGTGGACAGCCTCCTGTGGGAGCGCTGCGGATGAGGCAGCTGAGCTAAGAGAAGTGAAGCTTTCTTCCCAGCCTCCTCCTCCACCCTTTGCTGCAGATCCCCAATGCCACAGCACAGTGCTAGCTGCATAAAGGTTGATTCATAGATGAGGGGATGCAGCTACATGCCACGCAGAGATGGCAGAAAGGACAAAAGTGTGTGTGTTTGGAGGAGACTGTTTATTCAAGGAACTATATATCAAACACAACCTTACTGGCAGACAATAGTGATTTGCCTAGATAATTTATGCAACCAAGTTAACATCAAGATGGGCTGTGTAGAGCAAAAGGTGAGACTCATTTTTGAAAGTGGGGTACTTCCCTTCACGGTCTCAATTACAGGAGATGCTTTTGCACACAAAACATTCAGGCAACAATATCTGGGTATCTGCTTGAGCCTACTGTAACCAAAGAGAAAGAAAGGCCGGAATTAAAATGCAAAAGAAAGAAAGAAACTGTGTTTGGAGATAGGTCTGCTACAGTATAAACTTTTTCCTTTCTCTGGCTTACTGCTATAGCAAAACCTGATGGTTGTCTTTGTAAAAAACGTGTCTGTATCTAGGTCCCTGGCAGCGATTTGCCTCTGGGAGGGCCAGCAATCTATTTAATGACTCCATTGACGTCAATAGCATAACTGAAATACTTACTAACATGCATGATTCCAACTTTCAAGGGGAGGGTGGGTGGATGGTGTTTCTCAGCAGCACAAAAACGTGAAGTGGAGTCAACACGGAACGGACTCCACTGTTCAGGCAGCTAGTGAGAACTTAGATGCAGGTCTCATCAGTTTCATTCAAAGAGAAGAAATATTTGTGCTAAATTTGCAAATTAATTTTGAACTAGTGAAATAACCATAATAAGCAGGATGCTATATTTGACAATACCTGCTTAAGGGAAACATTTTAACGTTTGCACTTTAGCTGAGGTATTAACGTTTTTATGACTACCAATACTTAATTTTAGATACGTATGAAATAACTGCAAATCAATATAAGCAGCTCAATGTTGATGCTCTGGGGTAAACTTTCACAAGAGGCTATTTTAGACAAAAACAATTATTACAAAACAACCATTTGGAAATTATTCTCAAAATAACTGGGGCTTTTCTGATGCATTTGTGCTATCATTTTCTATGCAGGCTGTCTAAACACTGAAGGTGAGTGATTAAGGCAATTATTGCAATAATTCAGCACTCATAATTCAGAATAAGGAAGAAAACATCATTTGATATTTCTGACTTTTTCTTTTTCCTTTCCTTTCTTTTCTTTCCTTTTTCTTTTTTCTTATAATTCCCTCCAATCCTTCCTTTATCATGACTGGTCACAGCTTTTGGTCACAAGATTGATTTTATTCCTATTTGTCCATAAGTGTTGCAATCCTGCCTGACAGTTCTTGCTTAATGTAGAAACCAAGCAAAGGTTCTGCTTATGCTGGGCCTCATTTCCAGTCATCTGATGCAGCACCACTCTTAGGCTATTGCTGTGGTTCTCAGAGAGTCCGTTACCCATGCACACATAGACCCTGCCTCATCACAGGTCCTGAAAGCTCTGGCAAAAAATGAGAATGGAATCAATGTCATGACTTTCTGAATTCCTTAAAATTGAAGATAACTCACTGACCCTCTTGTCCACTACTTGAAGAGACCCTGCATCTGGTACACTCACATGAACCTCTGGAAGGATAGTCATAATCAAGTAAAGTTATGGGCAGAACCCATAACTTTATAACCCATATGTTCCCATATGGGTTATAACCCATAACATAACCCATAACATAACCCATATGTTCCAAAGAAACATATTTCTTCTGTTTTATCAACTGGTAAAAAGCCAATTCCTCCCCAGAATGGCCTAGACACATATTAAAAGAAATGCATTCCGTAAGCACTGGAAAAACCTTAATTAAGCCTGTTTCTCACATAGGCCAACCTATTTCAGGCTTTACTGGAAAGCTCTATACTGTCTCATCAGATTTCTCCGAACACGGTCTTTTCTTGAAATGCATTCTATTTGGCTAGTGTTGAAAACCACCACAAATCAAGGCTGTGGATATCCAGGCTTTGATATCATTAGTATCTGCAGCAATCTGGCTTGAAGTCCTCAGAGTGATTCCCTAGTCATTTTGTTGCTATGGTTCGCTGTCATTTCCAGTGACCCATAGACTACTGTGTTGTTTTTCATAACATCTGATCTGTTTCCAGTGGTAATGTTCCTGCTCAGTAAATTTACTGATACATTTTAGAAAAAGAAATTTAGTAGAGAGCACCCCACCTTATGTATCAAGTTGGCTGCTAAAATATTGTATACATGATACATATTATTTTACATTAAGACACATTTATATGACTCAGATGTGCTAGTGATTAAAAGGATACTCCTCCAGTCCCTCTATAAAGCAAAAAAAATCATTCTGTAAAGACAGCTGACACTTGATAATTTATCTTTTCAGTAAATTCTGACTGTCATGACATATGTATGATTACTATTGAAGAGCAAAGGATAGGATGGCGTGGAAAAAGGGGGACAATTATCACACACATGTGTGTATGCATGCACCCCATTTTCCTGTTGCAAATCGTTTTGGGACCCGAAATCCTGAGAATTACTTCAATTTTCTGTTGTGAATATGTACAGGTGACAGAATTCGAGTTCCCCCCTTGTTTTGGAGTTTTCTTTCTTCTTCTATTTTTTCCTTTCTGTTTCAATCCTTGAGCACCATGTAGGGAGAGCCTGGAATTTATGCTTGTGAAAGGCAAAATGTGAAACAAATTCAGATGCTCATTAAACTATAACATTGGCATTTTCGACACCCCCAGGAGGATTTACTGTGTCTTTCTCCTCAGACTGGGAGCATATGACTTCCTCGTTGTTCCTTCTGGGCTTAAAATTCTCCATTGCTCTACTCTGGCTTTCTTATTCAAAGTGCTAAATGCCAGCTTCTTAGATTTCACTCTTTTTGTTCAAAACCTGTATGAACACACTAACATATATAAGCAGTTATAGAGTGTGCCTCAAACCTCTATTAACTTCAGTGCAATAACTAATTTTTCATAGAGAAAAAACACAATTTGAATACTTTTCACAGCAATAGAGATAAAAATATTGGCTTATTATTAAAATTTTATTTTATATGTATTTTTCTTCACATCAAGTCCCTAAATTTTAGTATTTCTCCTGGGCAATTCAACACTTACTGTGTTCTTACTATGTGAAAATAATTACACAAAAGCACCACGAGTGATAAAAAGATAGATAAGCCATAGTCCCTGTCTTCAAGAGCTTTATCTCCAATGGGAGAGACATACAAGAAGCCTTGAATTAAAGTATATCAGAGAATTAAATTGTTGTCATAGCAACTTTAATTGCTCCTTAATTTAAATAAGGAGCAATTATGCCAACTTAAGAAAAAATAAGATGTCTTTGCAAAGGACATTTGCATTGAGCCATGAGAGCTGATAAGAACCTTGGCTGGATAGTGAGAAGAAGGGTATTTCTGGTGTGTTTGTGTGTGTTTTTTGAGACGGAGTCTTGCTCTGTCACCTGGGGTGGGGTGCAGTGGCATGATCTCAGCTCACTGCAACCTCTGCCTCCAAGTTCAAGAGATTCTCCTGTCTCAGCCTCCAGAGTAGCTGGGACTACAGGCACGTGCCACCATGCCCGGCAATTTTTGTAGTTTTAGTAAAGATGGGGTTTCACCATATTGGTCAGGCTGGTCTTGAGCTCCTGACCTTGTGATCCGCCCACCTTGGCCTCCCAAAGTGTTCAGATTACAGGCATGAGCCACCACACTGGCCGAAGAAGGGTATTTCAGACAGAGAGTTTTCCTTTGATTTATCTATTTAATATTTCTGTTAATAATCAATTTATAAAAGTAAATGTACCAATTTACCATGGTTTCTGACAATTAGCTTTTAAAATAAATTGCATTTTT
Organism: Rhinopithecus bieti; assembly: GCF_001698545.2. Classification (NCBI taxonomy): domain Eukaryota; kingdom Metazoa; phylum Chordata; class Mammalia; order Primates; family Cercopithecidae; genus Rhinopithecus; species Rhinopithecus bieti. The sequence goes on from NW_016806642.1 coordinate 3,111,836, forward strand.
TCTTCTTTATATGTTCAAAAAAATAAGGCATTTTAAGATTTGGTATTTCTCTCTCTTTCTCTCTCTCTTTCTGAATTGTTCCTATACAAGAATAGAGTTATCTAAGTCAGGCTTTCTGGGTAAACTGGGTTGTTGCTAAATCTGTTTAAATTATTGTAGATTTCTTGTACCTTTTATCTTAGATTTCAATTGAAATAAATGAATTCAACTTCAGTACTGACAAATAAAAACGTGATCTTACTTTTTGAAGCAGCACTCCAGTTCTCAACTCTGTTTGCTCTGCGCCGCTTATTTTCATTCCGCTTTAAAGTTTCTATTTAAACACACCTCTTTGTCATATGCTGATAAATATTAAAATAACAGGAAAAATCTGCCTGACTTATTTAAGCTGATAATAAGAACAAAACACGGGATGTGTGTCTCCTCCTTCCTTTCCTAACCGTGGCTAAACGTTAAGGAGATTTTGAAACCCATAATTACGTAATAATTGGTATCACTACATTCTCTTCCCAGTGAAAAGCCAGGATTTTTATAGTTTGCCACAGAGACAGAAGGAAACAAATTGCCTGAGTGGTATTGTCATTTCTTTGCTCCATTGTTTGAGAAGACTTCATCAAAAGAAGCCCTAGTTGTCAAGCTGTAGTTGCTGTGCCAATAATCACAAAATGATCTTTCCAACCACATCTTTGGTTAATGAGCTAATTTACAGAACCATAAATTTTACATATTCTCCTAATGTTTGTCAGTATTTATTACAAGAAAAAGAAAACATAGTCTAAATATTCAAACTGATGTTGAATATTTGGCTAACAGAAATTTGTCTAACAGAAATGTGAGCAACATTGCCTCACTGGTAGGCCAATATGATGAAATGATTGGAGTTTCAAAACCACCTCCTTTGATCTCCAAGTATGTAACACGAGTTATATGTTAAAACATCCTATTTTGTCTCTTTCAATAACAGTTCTAAAGGAAATAGTACATGTAGCCCGCCAGGTTTTTGAAGTTCATAGAGTGCTGTTTACTTCTTTGTATTTCATGTCACAGGGCTCTAGAGTAAACTCACCTTTACTTAATATCTTTCTTTCACTTTTTTTTCTGGTTCTCAATCTTTCTCTTATAAAAATATTTTTAAAAGCATGCACCACAAATACTTCAGAAGCCAATGAGCCAATAGAATCTGCTGCTTTTGCTCCCTTCTTTTAGAAGCTGAGCTTTTGCAATTCTTCCGTTATACTTATGATCGGGATACCAGAAAGAAAACACAACAACCAAGTAAGAAAGATTTTAAGTATGAAGCGCTGCTGGAAATAGAAAAGCGTGTGAGGCATTGTTAGGTGTCAGGCGTCACGTGATCTCAGTGTGAGTTCATCTTAATTGTTTCTCCTGTGGTTTTTCTGAAACCTACTGCTACAATAGTAGGGAACAGATTTAGGAGAAAACATTATTTGGACTTTAACAAACGTCACAGAACTGGTTGCATTTTATGCGAAGAAGAATTTCAGTTCAACACAACTCCATGGTGTTCCTTCAAGGTGACCTTTCCTCTCTGCAGCTCTCAACACACCAAGAAAAGTGGATGCACTGTTCTGAAAGATGAGAGGTTAAGTCCTTAAAAAAAAAAAAAAAAAAAACACCATTGAGGAACAAAGTTGGATGCCCTCCAAGAGAAATGATTCGTGACCTGGAAAGAGCCTTTGGTTTCACACCTGGAAAGGATGTAGATTCAAGTGGGATCTATAGTTGACATTAAGAGGGAAACCACTAACATATCCGCAGGGGCCCTCAGGCCAGCATGGGGCACCTTAGGTCTTTGAGGTTAGCTCTCCTGTAGTTTACTGGGGCCATCAAGCTGAGGTCAAGCTGCACTGTCAATACAACTCTGCCTCCTGCTCCTCTTTGGGGAAGGAGCAGCATTACCCCACATTTATCATGTTCTGAAAGCCTGCAAATACAATGGGCAAATTATTTAGTACTGCTTTTAATGTGGTTTTAATACAGTGAAGTAATGCTCCAGTGTCCCTTAGAAAAAGTCACCAAGAGGCATACTTTTGAGAGCCACAATATGCAAACAATGCTATTGTTCTAAAAACCAGTTCTGAATAAGAGGCACGTTTATTATTCTATCTTGAAACATCGATATAGACCTTATGACATGGCCTACCTTGCGGGTTGACTCTGGAGACAGGAGGCTGACTAGCAGCTGGAGACCTCCTGTGGAGACAGACAGAGAAGAGAAGGACTGAGTCTGCGTATCAAAACTCCCCATTCCACCCCTGACACCCCGCCCTCATGGTTACTGAGGACTTTTCCAGGTCATAATGAACTATGTAGTGACATAATGCTATCTCCGGAAGGCAGGCTCCTGTAACCCGGGTAGATGACTGTAATTCTCTCACATCCAGATGGACTGCAATTCTCTCACATCCAGATGGCCTGGAATTTCCCTCTGCAAGGCCTCAGGATGCTCTGACTCTCCAGGAAGGAAGTTGTTTACTCCGGATCCCCAACCAGCTCCCTGTTTTAGGTTTTGCTGTTCCAAGAAGCCCTCAGAAAAGGAGTTGCTCGCTCAGGCATCACTCGAAATGTCAGAGTGAATCTCAATTCCTTTGGGCAGTGCTGTAAAAAGTTACAGCCAGAGGAACCCTTAGCGATCAATCGCTTCAGGTCCCTAATTTTTGTACCTCAGGAGACTGACACCTAGAGAGGTGAAGTCACTTGCCAGGATCACACAACCACTGGGAACAGTCATCCAACTTGCTTTACTTAGGGAACAGAATTTACATGGAGGAACTGGGACGTCATTCTATGTCATCATAAGCCTGCTGATGTCAGGGGTTAAATGAAACAAGCAAACCCATGTTCCCATAGTACTGGGGCTCCTCCTTTTTTCTTGGTTCTTTTCCTTTCTCTGCCCCAAATCTTTCAATTTCACTGCTCTTACCAGTCTTCTCATGTTCTGCAGAACTTCTACCAGACTCTCCTGTTTCCCACTGCATTGCTGGAGAACTTCTCAGGAGTACTATTGAGCAGGGCTCTCAAACATTAGGGTGCATCAGAATCACCTGAAGGGCTTATTCAGACATACTACTGGGCCCTACCCCCAGAGTTGCTGATTCAGTAGGCCTGAGATGGGCTTAAAAGTTGGCCCTTATAAAAAGTTCCCAAGTGGTGCTGATGCTGCTGGTCTGAGGACCACATTTTCAGAAATACTGGTATTAAGGATTCTCTGCTCCAGGAGTAACAGGACATTTCCTATGAGCAAGAGAGTGAGACTGTAGTACAATGGTTCTCAAATATGGATAAGCATCAGACTCATTAGGGGAGCTGTTAAATTTCTTTTCCCAACCCCGAAGAGTCGATTTCAGTATATCTGAGATGAGGCCTGAGAATCTGTATTTTTCACTTTTCTTTGCATTCTCATGCACAGGCAAGTTTGAGAACGAAGTCAAATTCTAAATGACAAAGAACAGCCTGCATTGTTGTTGCTAAAGAAGAGTCTTCCTACTGGTGTGACCACAAAATTATTTCCCTAGGTTTTTCTGCTGCTCTAAATTAATCTCTGGTCCTTTAGAGACAATCTAGCTTGTAGGTACCCACACCTAGTAGTCATAGTCTATAGACAGGGTCCACATCTACCATTAATTTACTAGCTGGGTGATCCTAGGCAGGGTAGTTTTAAACTCTCAGTGGTATGAAATTTTCACATGTGACAAGAGAAGGGAAATTATCATCTAATGATTATTTTTCTCTGCTAGGCTGTGCTAGGTACTTCTTAGCTTCCACTGGGAGTATTATCACCCCATTTTAAGGATAAGAAAACTGAAGCTCAGAGAGGTTAAGAAACATACTGACACATGATTTATAATTGGTACAGCCAGGATTCAAAGCTAAGTCTTTCTGAATCCAAAATGCATGCTCTTTCCACTATACTGTATGCTGATAACACCTGCACTGATACTGAGGGCTGCTTTTCAGGAAATTTAAGAGATTAAATTCCAAAATCCTTAGTCTGGCATTCAAAGTCCTTGCTCTCTAGCCCCAACATCCTTTTTCCAGCTTATCTCTCATAATTCCTCATTGCCTGACATTTCATCTCAGACCACTGACTGGCTGTGTGCTCTCATGTATCCTGTGCTTCTCTTTGGTAGCACTATAAAATTATAGCTTAGATAGGCTTTGTCTAGTTAGTGTTCAGTACATAGTTCCTTAGATTAAATGTAAACATTATGTGAGCAGGGAACAACTTGTTTACTGCTTGATCCCTGGCACCCAGGATGGTCCTTCATATGACAAGCATTCAGTAAATACTTATTGAATAGAAGAATGAATGAATGAGGGACAGAGCTGACTCACACTTGCCAAGGCCAAACTTGATCACCTCTTTTTCCTTGAATATGTGCTGCCCCTTTCCTGTCATTATTCAGACCATTCATTCCCCTGTCAAGGAAGCTGTCTTCACACCAAACTACCCATCAAAGATTAAGTTACCCATCAATCCTTCTCCAAAGGATGCCATCCTCTTAGCCAAGAGTGGTCTCTCTAATCTCTCCTGGTGCTTTATTTGTATCTTTAGGGTCATTTCTTCATGTTACAGTCCATATTGGCACATATTATCTCCACTAGTAATCTGTGACCTGTTGATGGCAGGATTCAGTTCTGATATCTTTGCTTACATACTCTTCAGGTCCCACCAATTTGCCTGGCAAATAGTAGGAACTCCAAAATGTTAATAGAATGTAGATTGAATAACCCATTGATGTGAAAGTGATTTGAGAACCAAATACTCTATATGAATATTTTATATGGTTTCTTTTTCACATACAATCTTGGTTCTATATGCCACTTGCTGTTCCTCGAACACAGCACTCTCTTTTGTTGCTGTGCCTTTGCACACATTTTGCTCAGTTGAACACTTTTCTTTTCTTTAAATGGCTAGCTCTTTCATATATCCTAAGGCTCTGCTCAGGCATCACCTCCTCAGAGGAGCCTTCCCTCTGTGAGTGGCCCTCACCTGTGTTCTGTAGTTTCTGTGCTTACTGAACCATTGCATTGCTCATTCTGTATCGCATTTCCCATTTTCCTGTCTTTCTCTTCAACTCATCTGGGAGAAATTTAAGCAATGATTGAACATTGTGCACAACTGTAACACAGGGATCTGGCATAATATTTGGTATGATGTAGGTACTCAACACATATGTACTGGATTAATAATACACTTTAATAATTTTATCTTGCACCTTTTCCTGAGTTCCAAAGAAGACTTTTGTGAAAGAAGACACTGAACTAGGAGACCCTAAATTTTGGAAATCTCTACTTTCTTTACAGCATGTCTAATCACAGTGCCCAATTCTCTCAATGACTTCTTGGAAATTACACATATTATGTAAATTCTTTTGTCTCAGAATTAGTTTTGAAAATATGGCTTTTATTTAGAGTTGTCAATTCAGATAAGCATCTCTGTGTGGGAGCTTTGGAAAGGCAGGGACCATGTTTATTTGGGTTTGTCAATTATTAGTGAGACCTGGTGCAAACAAGATGCTCAGTACATTTTCAATGTTCTGTAAGTTGAGAATGCCAGACAGAAAATTGTAAGGAGTGCCAGAGGAAAGTGGTATTGGTTGCTCAGTCTCCAAAGTCCCTAACTTATGAAAGAATCATAAGAAGTTATGTGGCTGATTGCTGAAGACAGTGATATAAATAGGGAAGACAATATGGCCATGGCAGTTCATACTTTCCAGCCCTGAATAGCACAGTGGAGAGAGAACTGGACTGTGACTAAGAAGACAGGAATCCTAATCCTGGCTCTGGCACCTTCCCACTGTATAGCCCTTGGGCAATTCATAGAACCTCTTAGTTTCCTCCTCACTTGAGGAGAGCAGGCAGCAACTAACATTTACTGGTGATTTACAACATACCAGGTCCTGTGTGAGGAGTTTTACATATATTGCTTCACTTAATCTGAGGAAATTTGGCTAGGTTCATTCCAGCTCTGAATGCTCAAAATTTCATGATCCTCAGCTAATTTAATTCACATGCCAAAGTACATACAGCAATAAAAGACAGTTTGGATAGATATACACCTAAAAAAAGTAAGTGGTTATTAATCCTTTCCTGAAGATTACATACATGTTGATTAAATTATGCTTTGGAAGAATGTTAATACAAAGAAGTTACATGGTTGCCTGATAGCCACACGTGATATTCATGATGTTGATGACAGAGTTGATTGATAAATGACACCTCTTTGCTCCCAGCTCCATCCCCTGGCTATCAGACTGCTGAACGGTGGGCACACTCACTCATCCACCTGATTACTACAGCAGTCTGTTTAAAGTCAGCAAATGCTTTAAGAATGCTTATCTGAATTAACAACTCTAAATGAAAGCCATATTTTCAAAATTAACTCCTGGGACAAAGGAAGTGTAGGTTTTAATTTGCAGCCAAGAAATACAGGTCCAATCAAGCATCCCTCAATGGGATATTTCATGAAGGTGCAAGGAAACCACCTCAACAGGAACTTTGAGATTTCCACCCTTTGGGTGGTAAAGCACAGGCAGACAATGGACTGCTTTTATGCAGAGCAGAGCCAAAAGATAAAAGAAATCTTGACTTATGAGAAGTATAGTTCTATGTGGGAGTTCCTTTTCCTACAATAAACCACACTAACCAGATGTCTCATGAAAACCACTCCTAGGACATAATTATTGCTTAAATGCTGCATTCAAGGCAGGGAGTGGCACCCTGGATCCGAAGTCAAGTATCCCAGAAAGAAATATCTGAGTTCCATGAATTCTACAATTTCAGCTGTTAAGATGACTCTGTGTATATGTGTGTGTGTGTGTGTGTGTGTGTGTGTGTGTGTGTGTGTGTATGTGTTGGGGTGGGGGGATGCTTTCTGTATGTTGTATCCATTCCTGCCAAACATTATTTTCTTCAGTTCCTTCTCTTGGATTTTCTTTAGTAGTTTGAAGGTATTCACTATCTAGAAATAAAATGGAGTGCATTAAATGGACACTCAGTTTTCCAACCTGCCCCTGCCAGTCTTCTCCGGAGATGGCTAATTGATTTCATCGATTTCAGCTCCCTGATGTCTGAAATTCATTATTCAGGACTGAGTCTGAGCTAGACTGCACCACTTTCAACTCCCTTTGGTGAAACTCCAGTGGCAAATGTGCCCTGTCTTGAATTTTTGTTGGTGACAAGGTAGTACTTGCAATCAGTAACAGGATCAACTCTGTACACATGGGTATGAATTTGAGAACGATCATTAGATACAACTATCTTACCACTGGAGACCTGCTTTGTGTGATAAGTATGGCTTGCTTTGGACCAAGGGTGACACAAGGGGCCGAAATTTGAAGGGTAGTCCTCAGCCAGAGTGTGGGAAGGGCTGTGCTTCAGCTATGCTATGGCAATAATGGTTTGGGGGTACTTGGTTCCTAAAAGTTCACAAGGACCAAAACCCTCAAGGGTGTGGAAAGACCTGATTATTGAGAAAGTAGTTACAGTTGGCACAGCTTATTAATCAGCAGGGTTAGGCTGAATGTCCTAATACTACTAACAGAGGTAAAAACCCTCAAACCCATGCTAACAAATAAGAATGAGAACACCACCACCCACCCGGCCTTCTCCCTAGTGCTGTGCAATGTAGTGGTTCTCAGTCCAGCCATGCTTAGGAAGCCTTTAAAATGTGTCCATATTAATCCCTTCCCCCTTATTCCCATCTCCATCAATCTGGTTCAGAGTTATACCCTCACATTTAATTCCTGAAAATACTATTTTAGCTACTGTCTCTATCTTCAGGCTTTCTGATCTTCAGGTATTCCTTAAGTTCTTCATAAATGTCTTTCTGTTCCAAAACCTTCCAGGGACTTCTTCCTATAACCCAGAAGACTTAACAGGTTTGGCAAATGAAAAGAGCACTGCAGTGACAGTCAGGATTCCAGGTTTCAAGGAAAACTCTGTTGCCCACTAGAAGCTGTACATTCTTGCTGAAGTCATTTAATCTCCCTAAGTTTTGTTTCCTTATCCTTAGAGTGGGAGTAACAATACCTTTATTCGTTCAATACCATGAATATCATTTATGGTGATCTAAGCTGACATAACAGATATGAAACCCCCAAAGTGTTACACCACTTCTGGATTCAACAAGAGAAATGTAACGATCCATTATAATAGCTCACATTTATTGAGCACCTACTTCGTGCAAGATGCTGTTTTAAGTGCTTTGCGAATATCAATTCATTTAATCCTCACAACAACCCTATTTTACACATTAGAAAACTGAGATATAGAGAGGGTAATTAGCTTGCCCAAGTGTATCATTTTCGAGGGGGTAGAATTGGGCTGTGAAGCCTGTAATCATGGCTCCAAAGGCCATATTATACAAAGAAAAAAACATAGAGAAGGGATCACTCCTGCAAATATAATTTTCTAAATAATTGGTGGTCTTTCCTCCAACAATTATTCATATATTCAGAAATTCATATATGTGATGAATTTTTATGAAGCACAAACTGTATGTCAGGCATTCTGCTATTCTTGGGAATTCAAGAAAAACTAAACCCAGTTCTTACTCCTAAGGGGCACACAATCTAGTGGCGGGCAGAGATCCATAAAGCAAGTGATAAGGTTTTCAGAGTACTCTGGATCCAAATGAGGGCCCCTCAGCCAGGTTTAGTGAGGTCAGGGAAAGCATCTCAGAGAATGCGATTCTAGAGATAGGACATAAAGACAATCAGGATTTGGCCAAGCAGCCACTGGCAAGTGGAAAGAGACATTTTAGGAAGAAAGTACAGTAAGTCCACAATCAGGATAGAGAAGAGAGCATGCCGAGAACAACAGACCATGATTATTGAACGTAATTCCATGTGGCTAGAGACCTAGTCTGATTGCTTACACTGCATCCCCCAGCATTTCATATTAGAATGTAAGCCCTAAAAGAGGAGAGAACTTGTCTGCTCTGGTCACTATTATATTACTAGTGTCTGCTACTGATGGGGGTGCTCAGTAGTTATTTGTTAAATGCATATATCCATGTATGAATGGATGGTATGTGCTAAATAAATACTTATCGGATGGATAAATAGATAAGTAAGTAAATAAATAAATAAATAGATAGATAAATAAATAAATACATAAATGGAGTTCTACTCCAAAAGAGGCTGGGACAAGCCTCTAGGTTTCATATACATTGCACTAAATATAAACCCAAGCAACTATCAATCAAATTAATTTGTCTGGGGTGCCAAGCACCAGCATTTAAACTTTATCTGAATAACACTGGACTGCTGAAATGCCTCAAGCTGAAGGGTGACACAGTCATACAACACGTGAGAAAGATCACTCACATGGAAGTTTGATCAGAGTATACAGAGTCATCTCACAAGAAAGCCAAGTCATAAAACAGTGAAAAGAAAAGCAAACATTCAAAGCAGGGTTTATTCCCACTTTTAACAAATCTATTCTACGAAAATTTGTATGAAAGCAAAGTAAAGGACTGAAAAATAATTTCACAAAGACAAGAGATATAGGATAGTCTTTAGTGAACTCTGGCTGAAAAATTAGATGTAGGTTTTGGCCCTGATGTGTCTCTAACTTATTGGCCCTGATGTGTCTCTAACTTATTGGCCCTAATGTGTCTCTAACTTATGTAGTAGCAAGTCACTGGATTCTTGAGAGCTTAGGTTTCTCCTAAACAAAGAGAACCAATGGTCTCAAAGGCCTCCTCCCGCCCTCTCATTCTAGGATTACAGGTTCTATGACTCTCTGACCTCTGTGATACTTTTTTAAAACATTCAGAAGAGTGAACGGAATAGAACTTTTAGCTTAGGCTCATAGATTTGAAATGATTTTGGAGAGAGTATTACTGCAAGGAATATAAAGTTCAAACCCTTCATTTTATAGATATGGAGATCAAGGATCAGCAACATTAATTTAAATGCCAAGATCATATAATTAAGTGAAGGTGAGGGAGAAGATAACCCCACACTTATTCATTAAACTGCATGAACTTGTTTATAGACAATCAAAAATTAGGCAAATTGGACTTGAACTTTTTGCTACATTTAATTTTAAGTTTGAATATCTGAATTCACTAAGAACTTACTCCAAAAGACTTTTAATAGAATTTATGGCCATTACTGGTCAAAGTGGTAAATGTAAAAGTCAACAAAAAATAAAACCCTCCTCTTGTTCTTTCATTTGTGAATTCCTACTGGATACTAAGTCTTATCAGTACAAAGACTAATAAGATCCAGACTAGGTTATTTTTAATGTTGTATGAGTTCTAACATACTATGGTGATCCATCCTATTTTCAAATTTTAATGTGTGTATTAACTTAGCTTAGAGGGCAATTTTCCATGTAATAGTTGTATTTTTTAATTGCTGCTCAATATATTTTGCCTTTATGTTAGGGATTCAAACTCCACAAAAAAGTCAATGCTTACTTGTTAGATGTACCATGAAGGTTTGTCAGTATAGTGAAGTTGTTTCTCACACTTCGCAAGCTGGCAAGGACCTACAGGAAAAATATTTAAAATGGTTAAGGACAAAAGAAGACAAACAGCCAGGTTCAAACTTAGAAACCAGCAACAATGAAAGCAAGCCAGGGCCAGCATAATACATACCTGGGCAAAAGGAGTTACAATCAAGTCATCGCCATGTCTGGTGAAAAGAGAAAAAAAGAACCTTTAGAAATCTACTTAAATTATAACTGTGACATACAAGCTATAATATTAAATTTTATCAGTGTTAACAACACAAATGTTACACACATTCTTCTACCTGGATATAAGGCAGGACTCACAATTTGGCCTGAAAGTGTATCCCAAGAGCTTGAAAGGAAAAAATTAGTACCAGATTCATGACTCCTGAATTTACAGTGACTACACATAAAAGCATTTGCAAGTAAGCATATATCCTCAGGATATATTCCCATTAAATAACAGATCCAGAGTACTGTAATTTAAAGCGACTTGTGGATTTCGGTTGCCAGAGCCAGGAAATTCAAAGGGAGGGCTGCTCACAGGGACACACACAGTTGGAAAAAATGGTATAACAGTCTGGATAAAGGTTAACTTTGGATTTCCTGGCTTTTGTTGATTCGAACCACAGCTTTAATGCCATTTAAACACAGATTTCTGTCTGGAAATCCCATTACCTTTTGTTTTTAATATAACTTTTTTCTTGAAGTACCTAAGGAAAAGCTTTTAATAGGAGCATATGGCTGAACCCATCATAATCATACCATTGTCACTCCATTTTGTCCCAAAGAACTGATTAAGCTGTACCCAGTGTTATGTAAATCTGTATTTAGGAAGAGTCGAAAATGTGTTTTCAGAAGTGCACACTGTCTCTCTGGCACATGCTTTGAGAAATCCACTTAAACCCACATTCAGCAATCTGTCTATTGAAGGTACTAGAAGACATACTGGTTTGAGCTATAGTCACAAAATCAGGTCCTTTGCCATTACAGTGTGAATCATCGTAGCAGCACAGAAGTTAGTAACAGTGAACCTTCCCTCAGTGTCTGGCCTACCTTTCCTGTCCTCATAATTGTCACACAAATATGGCACCTTCTTCGTTAACTACATTAGTGCAACCAATAATTATTAATCGTGTGTCATGTACCAGGCACCATGAGAGGCCTGGGGCTCCAGAATTAACAACACATACATCCATTTGGGCCTCTCCTCTATCACAGGCTTTTAACTTGGCATCTTATTTAATATGATACTTTTCTTTCCACCTTTGTCTTTAGCTAGAAACCTCTGAACTTCAATTTAATCTGGCAAATTTCTTCTGTGCCCCCTTTGTACGGTGACAATAAAAAGAATACTGATAAGGAGTAAGCATTCTTTGTGTGACTACTACTGTCTGCTAGGCCTCATGGTAAGCAGTTTACATGCATTATCTCATTTAACTATTGTAACAGGGCTGTGTGGCAGGTACTCTTAATATTGCTATTATATAAATGACATCGATCCACAGAGCAGTTAACTAGCACATACCTAGTAAGTAGAAGAACTGAGAGTGATTCCAAATGTAAGAATTTAGACCATTTGGTTTAAAAAATCTGTGCTTTTAAACACTATGCTTCTTTTTTGTTGTTGTTGTCATTATTTTGTTTTGTTTTGAGACAGGGTCTAGCTTTGTCACCCAGGCTGGAGTGTAGTGGTATGATCTCAGCTCACTGCAACTTCTGCCTCCAGACTCGAGCAATCTTCCCACCTCAGACTCTGGAGTAGCTGGGACTACAGGAACACAACACCACACCAAGCTAATTTATTTATTTATTTATTTATTTATTTTGTATTTTTCTGTAGAGACAGAGTATTGCCATGCTGCCCAGGCTGTGCTGAAGCAATCGGCCCACTTTGGCCTCCCAAGTGTCGGAGTTACAGGTGTAAGCCACTACACCCAGCCTATGTTTCCTATTTTATGACTTGCTGCATAGTTGACATATCAAATCATACAAAATATTCATGGTCTCCAAAATTAAAACAAAGTAGGGGAGACAAATTATTTTAAAAACTGTAATAGACATTTTAATATAGAATGAGAATTACAAACAATGGGTATACTTCATGAAGTCCAAAGGAAACATGATAATTACAGGTTAGAGAAAGTAGGAAAGTCTTGATTGAGTGAGCAGTGTTTCAGATGAACTTTGAAAGATTTAAAAAGTCAGGGATGGTAGACTTTGCCAATGAAGAGAAATGACAGGAACAAAGTCACTGAAATGAGAAAATACTGAACACGCTTATTAAGATCTTTGATGGCTGTTTGAGTGGAGAAGAGCATATTAGCTATAGACATTTGTAGAGAAAAAGGATTGAAGGTCCCCCATGCTCATATTATGGACAGTCCAGGCAAAGATTATAAAGTCAGTACTTAACTCCATAGAAAGAAATGACCCAGGCTGGGCGCGGTGGCTCATGCCTGTAATCCCAGCACTTTGGGAGGCTGAGACAGGCGGATCACCTGAGGTTGGGAGTTCAAAACCAGTCTGACCAATGTGGAGGAATCCTGTTTCTACTAAAAAAAAAAAAAAAAAAAAAAAAAAAAAATTAGCTGGGTGTGGTGGTACATGCCTGTAATCCCAGCTACTCGAGAGGCTGAAGCAGGAGAATCACTTGAACCCAGGAGGCAGAGGCAGAGGTTGCAGTGAGCTGAGATCACACCATTGCACTCTGGCCTGGGGCAATAAGAGTGAAACTTTGTCTAAGAAAGAAAAAGAAAGAAAAGAAAGACAGAAAGACAAAGAAGAAAGAAAGAAAGAAAGAAAGAAAGAAAGAAAGAAAGAAAGAAAGAAAGGAAAGGAAAAACAAAGAAAAAAAGAAAGAAAGAAAGAAAAGAGAAGAAAGAAAGAAAAGAAGAAGAGAGAGAGAAAGGAGCCAGTGAAGGTTTTTAGAGATGGAAGTTGAGATGGGCCAACAGAAAAAGTGTTTTAGAAAGTTAACAAGGCTGGATGTGGAGGGATAGTTGGAGAGGGGACAGACCTGTGAAAGAATAATTAGAAATTTGCACCCATTCTGATGAGAAGCAATAGTGTAAGGCCAAGAAAGGGACAGAATGAGACAAACTGGAAGAGAGCCCAGGAGGTTTTTGCAGGACTTGACATTTAATTGGGCTAAAGGGTCATAAAGAAATATAATTTTCAAATTTTAAAATGTGATACTTCTGAGAAAACAGTGAAGTCATGAGTAGAAATAAGGGAAATGAGGAGTTTACTCTCCTGTTGGGGGAGTTTTAGGTAGTTCACTGAGTGTTTTAAGGGTACATGTTGAACTTTAAAGGTACTGATTACATCTGCGGTGGAGACATCGAGCAGGAAGACTGAGATATGGGAATTCGAGGCTACAGATTAAGGGTTCACCTTACAAAAGTAGGATAGTTAATGCCATGGCAGGAAAGTGGCCCCCTGAGGTGGGGTACATATAAATAGGGATGCCAAAAGAAGCTTCAGGATTCTTGGAGAGGATGCAAAAAAAGAAAGACAGAATAATGCAAGAGAGGAGCAAGTTGTGATAAATGGAGTGTGGTGAACGTGTATCAGAAACTCCCTTTCCAGCCATTTTCCCCAAAGATGAACTTTGAGATGGGTGAAGATTTGCAGTTTGTTACTAATTCTTTTGCTTTCTTTCTTTCTTCCTTCCTTTCTTTCTTTCTTTCTCTCTCTCTCCTTCCTTCTTCTCTTCCTTCCTTCCTTCCTTCCTTCCTTCCTTCTCGTCCTTCCTTCCTTCTTTCATGTGCTTTCTTGCTTTCTTTCTTTCTTCTTTCTTCTGCTTGTCTTCTTTTCTTTCTTACTTTTCTTCTTTCTCTCTTTCTCTCTTGTCTTTTCTCTCTTCTCTCTCTGTCTCTCTCTCTCTTTCTTTCTTTCTTTATTTTCTCCTTTCTATTTTTTTAGGCTAGTCAAGTGAAGTGTTCTGATTTCTGATGTGAAGTTCACATTGTTCATAAGACATCTGGGTGAATTTGGGACAAGATAACGGATTTCGATTAAGTGCATCTTCTATGACTCCTGGATTTCCAGAGTCTGGTATCTAATAAAAGCTAAATAATATAAGTAAATCTCATGCATAGGTGGTACCTTGAGCTGATGTATTGTTGAATGAGTTGAAAGAGTTATTAAAACTGCACAATCCAAAGACTAAAGGGAGATAAAGAAACATTAATAGGGCATAATCTCATCATGACTTTATCATTATGGAACTTTTGAAGTTTAGGAGAACGGAACATTCAGAAGCAAAAACTAGATTTTACAGATCCCCAGCATTGGTTCCCTTAAAGAATTCTAACTACCAAAGCTAATGCTGTATGTTAGCAAACTGCTGTTAGAGAATCTATCCGAAAATTTATAGAAAGTAACAGAAAAGAAACAAAAAACTTCCCTTTGAGTGCGACCAGATTATTTATGGAACTATTATAAATTTTTAAAAATCGTAATTTTATAAATCACTAGTTAAGAATCAAATAGCATAGAAAGAACAAAACATTTGACTGATTATGGAAACTGATACACTTCTTACTTTCCCAAACCCCTGCAGAAGGCAATACCTCTCAGGAGCAAGTCCGGATATTCAGAACCATTGCAAGAGCACCATCTAGTGACAAAGCCAGCACATTGCAAATTTAGAGCATAACTGGAAATGAGCACTCCAGTCTTAGTACTGAGCCATAGAATGGAGTGTATGTAGGTCTGCTCTAAACAATAAAATAATTTTCTAGAAAGCAGAAAAACTGTCTTTCACTGCCACACTCTGAATTTTATTAATTCATTCCACCTTTCTCTGTTTTCTCACTACACACAGAATTTAACTTGTAATTTGCTTGATTTTAGTCTCATATAGAGAGATATATACTACAGTGGTTAACAGCACAGATTTTGGAGCCAAAGAGCATGGGTTTGTTTCTCAGCTGCATTATTACTAGCTAGGAGACATTAAGCATCCTCTTCATGTCTCAACATTTTTACCTGTAAAACAGGGTTGTGTGCGAATTAAATGAATTATTACATATGTACAACTCTTAATAACAGTGCTTAGCACATAAAAGCAGCTTAGTTATTGATTTATAGTTATTTGCAATACCAGTAGGTAGGTATCTTTGTTTTTTTATGGATGGTCCTCAACTTAATGATTATTTCACTTACTCCTTTTTTTTTTTTTTTTTTTTTTGAGACGGAGTCTCACTCTATTACCTAGGCTGAAGTGCAGTGGCATGATCTTAGCTTACTGCAAGCTCCGCCTCTCTGGCTCAAGTGATCCTCCTATCTCAGCCTCTTGAGGAGCTGGGACCACAAGCATGCACCACCAATCCCAGCTAATTTTTTGTATTTTTTGTAGAGACAGGGTTTCGGCATGTTGTCCAGGCTGGTCTCAAACTCCTGAGATCAAGCGATCCGCCCACCTTAGCCTACCAAAGTGCTGGGATTACAGGCCACCACGCCCTGCCCAACTTACAATATTTGACTTCACAATGGCACAAAAGCCATATGCATTCAGTAGAAACTGTACTTAGAGTACCCATATAACCAATCTGTTTTTCACTTTCAGTACAGTATTCAATCAATTACATGAGATATCCAACACTTTATTATAAAGTAGGCTTTGCTTTAGATGATTTGCTCAACTGTATGCTAAAGTAAGTGTTCTGAGCACACTTAAGGTAGGTTAGGTCAAGCTGTAATGTTTGGTAGGTTAGGTGTGTTAAATGCATTTTCAATTTACAATATACTCAACTTAGGATGGAATTTTTGGGACATTGTAAATTGAAGGGCATCTGTAACGAAAGGGTTGCATGTCTGTATTTCCAGGCGAT
The DNA here is from genome assembly GCF_001698545.2 of Rhinopithecus bieti. Lineage (NCBI taxonomy): Eukaryota > Metazoa > Chordata > Mammalia > Primates > Cercopithecidae > Rhinopithecus > Rhinopithecus bieti. The sequence continues at coordinate 3,128,164 of NW_016806642.1, forward strand.
GAGAACTCCTTTAAGATATTCATGTCTGTCCATTGCAGTCAAGAGGACTCATACTTATGTGATATTTACAGTTTGCAAAGCACTTTCATGTACATTATTTCATATAGTAAGAGAATGCTCCTGATCCCAGGAAATCGTGCAACCACCTATCTTCTCGACCAAGCCTGAAACCTCCATCTCCCTTATCCTTCAGTCAAACACTAACTCCTGCTGATCCTGACTTGCAAATATGTTTTAACTGCTCACTAGATCATCTGTAATATAAATCTCCATCCTCTTTTACATGAATATCATGGCAGCCTCCCATTTGGCTCTGTGGGTTTGAGTACTAGTCTTTAAGCTTCCCTACTCTGTAAACCATTTTCTATACTGCAATCAGAGCTATTTTTTAAAATGTTGCATTATATATTTATCTGCTTAAAGCCATTAGTAACTCTCCACTTGCAGCGTAAAGGCCAATCCTTTAACATTGGCCCTTCATGATGAGGTTCCTGCTCACTTTTCCAGTCTCGTTTTTCACCACTTCCTCATCCTCTCATATCCTCTGGATCAACCACACTGAGCTGTGGTTCTCCAAAATGCTCCCACACTAACTGGAGAATTAGTTAGCAACTGGCCTCTCCTGCACGTCCTTCTGCCTTCCTGACTCCTCTAGCTGAGCTGTAACCTCCTCAAAGTAGGCTGCTTTCCTGCCTGGCCAGACCTTTCAAACCAGTGCATAGCTCTCTATGCCTGCCCTTATCTGAAGCTACTAAAACTGCCTATTGACTTACTAATGTTTTAGTACCCTTGAAGACACAGAAACTGTCTTATTTGTTCACAAAGTTCCTACATTTACATATTTATTAGAAGAGAGAATGAATATGATCCTCCTAACAGCTGGAAAGGTAGGCAGAACAGAAATTAATAGCACTATTTTTTATTTTTCAGCCTCATTTAGAGTCTGTTTACATACTGGATATCCATGTAGTTTACCACCTAGACTCCTTGGGTTTGTCTTGTTCCTATTTATTGGGGAAGTCACTTAACTTCTCTGTGCCCTAATGTCCTCATCATTAAAACAAGAAAGTTATAGTACCTACCACACTGGGGATATGGGGATTAAATGAAGTAACATATGTAAAGTATTTTAACAGATAGCATGCAGAAAATACTCAATAAATGTGTGCTTTTATTTACAGATAATTTAGAGACAATAAAAGAGAGTCAACGTCTTAAAAGCCACAGTGCTAGCAAGTGTGATGACTGTAAGTCTAACTCAAGTCTTAGAAACCACACTGCACTTTTTGCTAGTCCATCAACAAACAGGTTTTAAATTTAAGTGAGTTGTTATTTCTGCTTTTCTTCTTGGTTCTTAGGTCTCATTTCCCTTGAAAATGAGTAGACTCTCTCTAGAGACTACTTAGTCCACACGTAAATGGTGGCTTTCAAAAGCTTCTTGTCCATGTAAGGCTTTGCAAAATGGGATGACCAAATGAAAAAAGAATGGAGTGTCCTTTCCTGTGGTTTTGCAGGTGGATAATCAAAACTCCATTCTCTCCATGGTGGTTCCTGCCACAGTTTTCAGCAATAAAATTGGCCTTACTAGTTTCCAGTATTTTATGTTCCCATGAGGCAATCTGTACCTCAGTATACGAAGGCATTACGTTTGGGATGACTACAACACAGGAACTGAACAGAAACCAACAAACTATTGCCACATCTAGGAAAGCATCTGAAATTGCCTTTTGGGACCCAATCGTGATCTTGCTTTATTGCCTTAGTCTGATCTCTCCTTTGTTGCTCAAAGTTAAAGCCACTTTTAATTTTTCTTGTTCACATTTTTACTCTTAATATCTTTTCATACACTATCCCCTGACAATAATTTCCTGTTACTCTTCTGAAAAAATTTTAAAAGCGAGTGTTTCCTTTATTACTAGGATTGAATGCAGTAGAATTATGCAAAGTTTTCCACCTTTCATAAAAAATTCACGACAGCTCTGTGCTGGATATGAGGGGCTTGTGAGCAGGGAACATCCGGCAGCCCCTACCAAATGGCCTTCACATCTAGACTCTTAGTCCATTATCACCCTTCTTCTTCCTGGATCTATGGGTAGAAAGCAAAAGAAGGAGTGAGAAGCTTGGGGGCTACTGTTCCTCTGTTTCAATTCATCGTAAAGAATTAATAATCATGTGAAATAGCTTTAAGAGCATTACTTTAGTTCAGATTCAGATGTTTGTGTGAAACTGGATTTGCTAACAAAACTAAATTACTAGAAGCTTGATATTATTCAAACTCTACTTTTCAGTGTGTTGTGAAATATAATTCAAAACCTGACAAATATATAGAAGTTTTTTTCTGTGATACTGAAATATTTGAAAAACAAAATCTTGTGCTATTTTCATTCACATAAAGATTTTAATGCATCCTGTTATCAGTATTTTTGATAGGGTGGTATTACGTTGCCAACCTTGTTTTCGTGGGAAAGGCTGTTTTTTATTACGAAATTTTGCCTGTCCTACTTTTTATCTAAGTCCTTACCTTTAAAAGAGATAATGATATTCGATAATTTACATATATAATTTTACTTGCCTAAATTTAAAGTTGGAAAAATTAGGTTCTAAAGTTACACCGGGGGAAATTTTACTGGCCAGTAAAACTGAAAGGACAGTAAACCACCAGTAACAGGGATGCTGGACGCAGAATCATTTAGAACTACACCTCTGTTTCAACTGCCGTAGACTGAGTTGGATTGTGATCTTTAAGGTCTCTTCAAGTTTAATATTTCTACAACCTTTTGATTCCAAATAATGAAACACAAGAGTTAATCCGGAATTGCGGTAGAGTTTTCTGGGGAGACTCTGAATGACCTTGAGACTCTTCCTGCCGCTTGGCTTGCGTCTGGAGAACTCTTAACCAGGGAATTAGTTCTAGGGGGGATGACAAGATTTCAAAGCTAATCTTTCACCTGTAAAATACTATGTGAATTAAGTTCTAATTACTTTGGGCTTACCACATAACCTACGCTCTCCCACGATGAAGCCTAGAAAGGTGTTTATCTTGGTGAAGGAAAGAATTCCCAATACCTTTGCATTCAAAGACCCCCATTCAAACTTTTGTCAGAAATGCCTTGGGTTCTACAAGATCTACACCAAAGTGGCTGGCTACCTACCTCTCCTCCAGCCTCGGACACCTCTACTCTGCAGTCATTTGTTCTCTACCTAGTGGCAGAGATGCCACTTTGCAATTTGAAGAACATGGATGGAAAGATTCCAAAAGTTTTTAATATGGTCAGCCTTAGCCACATCATGGGACACAGCATGATACACAGTCATGGGATAGGGGCAAGTTTCTCAATCTCTCAGAGTCCCAGTTTCATCATCTATTTAGTGGGGATAATAATGGCACCTACCTGACAGATTAACAGAGATAACATAAGAACACGAACTTGGCTCCATGGGAAGTGCTCATTAAATATTATTTCCTTCCACTCTGTTACGTGTGTATGTGTGTGTTTCTCTGATCTTTCTTATTTAGCTGTAACTTCCCTGAGAGCATGTGCACTTTCTGAGAATGAGATATGCCTTTAACCCATCTGTGATTTTTATACTGTTTTGTTTGTCTTCTATCACCAGAGATTGGCACAATGTGTGGCACAAAGGAGAGAATCAGTAAATATTTGCCAAATGACTGAAAAATGAATTTGGGCCCACACGATGATTGAGATATTTTAGGGCAGGGGTGCTTCTATTAAAAATGTGCTGGTGGAAATGCCTCAAGGAATATTTTTTTGCTGGTAGCTTCAAAATACCCCTTTCACCAGACGGTGAAACTTTTGACTTCCTTTCCAATAGCGGAAGAAAATACAGTGGAATTTTCCAAACTGGAGACTTTAGGGAGCTACTGATACTTTTATGACATATAATATAAAAACAATTGTATCTGTGCCCAGAAACCTTTAAAGGCATGAATTCCAGAATCCAGTTTTATTTGGTTTTGGAAATTTAATAAGTGGGTGACACAACCTAGACCTTGCTCTTTAAATAAAAATTAGAGATTTACAATTAATAGCGGCAAAACAAAAATATCAGCTGTGCTTTATAGGGCGGTCGAGTGTGTTGTGTCTCACCAAGGAGCCAGGCAACAAGTGGGCATTGTGTTAAGGTTTCCGAGAAGGGACACAGGCATGTGGCTGAATGACAGCTTATTAAAGTCACCAAGCAAAGGCCACTGAGACAGTATGCATGTAACCAATCACCAGTTTTCCTCTTGGCTGGAGCCTCATAGAAACAGCACATGCAGCTGAAATTTCAAGTGTGATGTATAAAAAGTGGTAAGGTTCTCATGCTGTAAATGACTCAGCAGTTCAGGAAATGAAGCAAAATAATTTTTTTAAGGTATCAGTAACAGATGTGAAGTAAACACTGTGTCTGGATTTTCCAACACCCTTGGAGACCCCAGCTACATATTCCGCATGCTATAGAGCATTAATGTCCTTAAAATTGTCATCATGTCACCCCTGCTCATATTCATTTTCTTCCTTCATCCTTCCCATGGATTAAAGGGGAACTGTTGTTGCTGCCACTGTGACCTGGGTAGAGATGAGGTAAGTGTGAGACTGGAAGCCAGACAGAGCTTGTACTTACTGCTCGCTTGGAAGCGAAGAGTTTCTCGACATCGCCTTTGGTGACAAGTCATAGTCGCTGTCTGATCTGTAGAGAAATGACTCTCTGCGCTGGCTGTGCCCAGGAAAGGTGGTGTGAAGTACCAGCCCAGAGGAAGAGCTGGCCTGGGGATCCAGTGGACTCCGACCTGGGGAAGGGCCATTTTCCACATCAAAGCTTAAAGAGAAAGCAGGAAACTCTGGTCACATGATAACCATGGAGGAGGACACATAGTATACACTGAGAACCAATGTGTGGCAGGTACTATATGCTAAGCATTTTACATAAAACTGTATGTACTATGGAAAGTTTTAATCCTCAGGACAGCTTAGAGTTGCAGTCATTATTATTTTCATGTTATGTATAGGAAACTGAGTCCCACTGAAGTTCAGTTATTTACCCATGCCCACCATTAGCAAACAATGGAGCCTGAATTTGAACCCAGGAGCAAACTCCATGGTCTTTCAGTGACATGAGCAACTTTGACAAATTCAGCATTGGTGCCAGGCATACAACAACTTGGTGATAATAAGCAACTCTAGGGGGTGCATTCAGCACAGCTCTAGGTGTCAGATACCGAACTATCACATGAGTAAGTCTCCCTATCTGGAAGACATCTTCCTGTCATGAACAAATATCACAGTCTCATTAAATATACAATACACATATTTCTAAATGTTTCAGGAACAAAGTGTTATCCAGACAGCCTCCACTGGGTGACTAGATGGGAGGCCCAACCTGAGATGTAATATTCATCTGCAAATTTAACAACAGAAAATGACTTAATTAATCTGCTAACACCAAATTACTCTCCAAGGCTGCAGAGCTTTGTCTCTGGGAGAGGATGCATTCACTGGCTCCCACAGAGGAGTGTCATGAGGTTTCCTATCAGTCTTTGTCACTCTAGAAAGGTGCCCTCAAGCCCACAATTATTTGAATGTGCTCTGATCAACGAACACAGAGATGGGAGCAGTAGAGGTTTTGTCTCTTGTTTTCTGTATCCCCACGCCTGGTATTTCCCTGGGCACTGTGCCCTTTTCACATTCTCCTTTATCATCACATATGCATTTTTTCCTGCACACACAACCTCTCTTAGCCTCAAATTGACAGTAACCCTCTTCCCTAGTATTTCTCCAGAACTCTCATTGCTCCCCTGCTAAAGCTTTGCAGAGAGATGTTGAACAAAAGATATGGGGCTGAGGATGCTCCCTTTTTCAAATTCAAATTAGTGATTTTCCTGTATACTAATTCAGCTGTCATGATTAATGTCTACATTCTTGGTTCTTTCCTTTCACTAGTTCTTACAACCAGCTCTCTTTGGGTGAATTTTGCTTATATTTCTTCACTTCACAAAGCGCTTCCCAATACATTATTCCATTTACTCCTAACAACCCTGTGAAGTATATAAGATGATCCCACTCTACATTTGAGGTAAATGAGGCTTAGCAAGATGTAAATACCTTGCTCAGAGTCATAGGCTAGTAACTTGTAGAGCAGAATTGGAAGACTCATGTCTTGCAACTAATTTCTTTACAATTTCAGACTTTCCTAATGACAGAACTCCAGGATGGCCCAATGGACAACTGAGTGAAATTCCTCTTTAGTCTCTGAATTCAACCAAAGGTAATTTGGTACATAAAGAGTCAGTTAGACTATAAGCAACCTTGGCTGCTCTCTTGAATGAAAATGAGGAGGCAGCAAATTGAAGCTGTATGTTTCCTTGAAAGATGAGGAGAAGAAATGGCAGAAGGCAGGGTTATAATGCTTCCCTGGAGACCATTCTGAGAAGCTGCTTTTAGACAACCCACAAACTCCAGGTGTCTGATAAGAAGCAGAAAGTGATAATGCCTGGGTAAAAGGCCAAGGAAAAGCTATAACGATCCAGTGTGTTTGGTCTTTCAAAGTACTGTAGATGAATTTTCTCAGTAGGCTAATGGTCTGGGATGTGGCTGCCTTTCAAAGACTGCAGGTAGACAGGCAGGTGGGCAATCACTCATACTACCAGCCTGTTTGCTAGCCTGCCTGGAGGCAGAGCTATGTTGTTAGCCACATACATTGCAACAAGCGGAAATATAATAAAGTGACTTGCAAACTTCCCTCAGGTGAGATCTGTCATAGTTGTTGAGCAAAACAAAAAGCCCCCTTGTGGATAAGGGCTTTTTTGTGTGCCACCCAAATCCCATAGAACCAGTAGGTCATGGGCTCTGAACTCTTTTTAAAGGCGAAGTAGGTAGGTTCTTAAAAACTGAAGGAGGAATTACACAAAGCTTAACGGTGGGCATGAGTTTAGAAATTTCATGTATTTATGTTGCTATTCATTGGTATGCATCTGTGCAACCTTTCTGGATATTAAAACCCTAACATATTTTTTAAACTGTTAGCATCCATCCACTGCCCCAGGTCCTCCAGGATCAGCTGGACCTCCTAGTGATCCAGTAACTAAAGGATTGGTGTCTGGAAGCACTGTGCCTGTGTCCATTAATTCGTCAGTGCTCATGCAGTGCCAGTCATTAAATATTATGAATGCCACTGCTGTGTGTATCTGTGCTAAAATCTTAAAGGAGGTGCCAAGTGAGTATGCCCACCAAGCTCTCAGAACTCTTTCCATTGAGGGTTTCCACCAAGGCTCATCCTGCCTTCTATTTTGCTAAAGGCATTCCTAGTGGGCAGAGGGTAAGTCCACAAAGCATTACCCCTAAAATGAGCATCACAGGCATTCTGTCCCTAGTATTAGAATCCAAGAAGTTCACTTCTGCCAGGAAAACTGGGGTTAGAACCTGACTCCAATGCTCTCTCCATGATGACCCTCTTTGCTTTTGTTTTCTTTCCTTCTTACCCTACTTAAACTCATAGGAGAGCTTGCTGGAATTTAAACGAAGCCAGGGAAGAAGTCTCTGATGCAAAGAAGCAGTCTTAGGGAGACAAATGGCCTTTCATATTCCCTGGGGCACTGCTTCAAAGCAACCAACACAGATGTACAACTTTGGAACAAACATGAATCACCAACCAGACACCAGCCCCAGTCACAGCAAAATTAGCGGGCAGACATCACAATACGTCCCACAGATCCAGGGAGTGAGGAGGGGTGTGGGCAAAGGGAAGGCTGAGGACAGGCTTTATAAGCAAAATGAATATACCACACAAACTGAAATACAATTAGGAAGAAAATGGAATCTACAGTAGCAGAAACAAACACATAAATAGGGCCATTATTTGTTTAGGGTAATTTTTGCCTCTGCCTTCATCAGGACACACATTTCATCTTTAGGCTATTTATATTTTTAAAAATCATTATAAAAGAAATATAAGAATATTATATAAAACTTAGACAATAGAGAAAAGAACAGCATCATTACTAGCAGTTTATTTTTTTCTCTTCTGAATATTTTTTTTTTCTGCAGGTTTGGATCTTGATTTTTTTCACAAGTATTTGTTATGTGCTACAGTTTTCAGAATTAGCATTTTCCATGAGCTGCTTCATTCAGTTGCTGTATCACAGTTTTCTCAAGCATTTTCTCTACTCTTGCTCCTCATATTTGCAATTCTGAATAACGTTGCAGTTGATACCTTTGAGCTTGTAGCTATTTCAACATTTAAATTAGGTCACACAGAAGTTTCAGCTAGATTAAGAGAGGAAGTTACTCACAAGTTTCTGAATATTTGATTGTGACTTATAACTGCCTGGAAGGGGTTGCCCTTATCCAACCTATGGACACGGCATTGAAAGTGGTCTTTTCCCTTGGTCCAAAGAGCCTGCCAAGCCCTGCTCTCTGATCTTCAGGATTCTTTATGCTGCGTGTTCACTTGGATCTGCCTGCTTCTCCTTGCCTCTGCCAATATCCCTGGACTGAATCAATTGCTCTTCTGAAATCTAATGTTTTAACAGCCTTCTTTTACTTTGTATCTAGTGTTCTCAGCTCCTCCAGGCAGTGATGGTGGGTGATAGGCTGTATGAGAAGCGGTGCTTCTCATACGTAACTGGAAGCAGACATAACTGGAATGTCTTTCCCATCACAGTCTTCATTGAGCTAGTATCTTCAAAATTCAGTTCATGCCATCTCCCTGAGTACGCTCTCTCTGACACTGCAGTCCAGTTTGATTTTAACATATGCTCCTCCTGTGTGCTCTCCTAGATTCTTTTACCATAGTACTTTATCACAGTACTTGCAATTCTATTTTAATTCTCTATTTATTTACTGCTCCCCAATACATGGTTATCTCCAAGCCAGGAGGGACTCAGTATTACTGAGTATTACTCATTCTTGTATCCCAGGCATCTGGGTCAGAGCCTTGTAAACAGTAGGTCTTCAAAAAATGTGGACAGAACCAACTAAAATATACTGTAACTTACTGTGAAATGTTTCTCCAATCCCTCCCCTCTTTCTGTTTCCCTATACCCACCTCAGACCCCACTGCCATGTGTTTCTACTGTTTCCTTTAAATGAATCTACAGACATGTGACATTAATTTATTTGTTTGACCTTGTGAGACAGTGATCTAAATACAATAAATTTTTTTTTTTTTTTTTTTAAAGTACTGCTGTGTTCTCCCTGAGCAAAACAAATCTGCATAGTAATATCACTGGCTTAGCTGTTTGAGATGGTCGTATCTTTACATAAACTCCCAGGAGGTGAAAAGACTTCTTATACCAGCTTCTGTCTGCCATCTTCTTAGCTCTTCGTTTTTCAATATAAGCAGGAACGTTCTCTGCCCCACAGTTATTCTGGTAGTTTCCATTCCTGGGGAATCCTTGCAAAGCCAGCCCGGAGCTGGTGACACGTGTACCAGCAGATGGCAGCAGACTGCCACACTGTCCTTAGGCTGCAGGTCCCAGCCTCCAAGCCCAGCAGGTGGGGCTTTTTGGAGGGAGAAATATGACTGAAGCCTTATTCATAAGCCTGGGAGGAAAAATCAGGGATAAGGAAAAGAGCCACAAGGTGTACCATGAAACCTTTGATTAACTAAGAGAAGCTCTACTTCCAAGAATTCAAGTTAAACCAGTTGGTCGCAGAAATGCCTGCAATTGTCCCCAGGGTGGTTGTTTCCTGATCCCCAATTACTTGCACAAACTCCAATTTCTGTAACAAAGACTCGTGAAGCAACATCCTAGGAATAATTCATTTCTGAACCAAAGGAGATTTTTCTTTTGCAACTTAGTCATTCTCTAGGTGAGCCTCTTTGGCTTATTCTAACAAATAACCCGCTAGAAAGACTGCAAACTCCACAAAAGAGATTCAAATCCACAGGTCCGCAGAGTGGTTCACTGTCTTTTTGGAGAGAGCTCTTGCTGTCTCAATTTTGCATTTCTTTCTTAGAAATTACTCACTGAGTCTCTTCTGTATCATTGAATTACCACAACTCTGGCAGGCTAATTCTTTTTGCCCCATTTCAAAGAAGAGAAAATGGAGGCTCCAAAATGTGAAACTTCATTCGAAAAATGCTAAAGTGTGACCTCTTTTCATTACACCTTACAATCTGTGCCCTGACACCTCAGATGTCTCCTCAGACTCCTTGATTCCAGAACCGGCCACGCTAGACTGTACTCCCCTGTTTACTTCTCTCTCTCATTCCACCAGACGGTGACCTCCTTGAAGCAGGAATGAAGCCTTCATTCAGTTTTGTGTTCCCAGGGCCTAGAGCTGAGTATCACACCAAAAGGCATATAACAAATATTTGTTAAATGAATGTAAAGATCTCATAGTTTTTTCTCACATCTAACAAAAAACCAGTTCCATTTGAATTAAAACCTCTGGCAGGTGATGACCTCAGTGGAGCTCTTAAAGGGAGTCACTAGGTTCTTCTTTCCCCACTCTCCCCACAGTATCCCAGGAACTCCATCCTAGCAGTTTTTGCTTATGGAAAATGTTGTTTCTATAATAAAGTGCATGTTTCTGTATAGAGTGTGTATGTTGTAGGGGGAGGCATAGTCATGAAAAAATGCTGGGTTTCTTTAAATTTCTGTTGGAAAATATTCTTCTCAATTGTGCTCAAAAACTAACTGTAATCCCAGCTACTTGGGAGGCTGAGGCAGGAGAATCACTTGAATCCAGAAGGCGGAGATTGCAGTGAGACAAGATATGCCACTGCACTTCCAACTGAGTGACACAGTGAGAGTCCGTCTCACGAAAAGAAAAGAAAGAAAAAGAAAAAGACACTAATGTCTTCAAATGCTTGTTTATCATTTTAATAAAAACAAATAACTATTTATCCATTTACTTAAGTGATTACATTGGCCGTCACTTCAAATGCACTATCTGATCCCTGTAGACAGAGGAGTTTAACAGGCACATGTGTTTTTACCCACAATGACAATGACCCATCTTTCTATAATTAGTCACTGCAGGCTGCAGCCAGTCCTAATTTCTAACGAAGGACTAAGCTGTGAAAAACACAGCCAGATATAGAACCCATGTCCTAGCAGAAGGCAGGCAGAACTCCTCTGGCCACAGCTATAGCAGAATATTACAGTTATGCAGTAAGAATTCAGTTCCAACGTCTATGAATTCCCTTCCACAGACTAGGAAGAAGAACTCTGATGTTCAGCTCATCTGAAGTCTAGAAGCAGCTTCCATTGCTTTTTCTTCTTCCAGGGCCTTTGAAAATTACATTCATGGCAGTAATCCAAAACTGCTTTCCCCACAGAAAGGCTTAACCAGAGGTAGCGCAGGAATGCTGAAGAGCTCTGAGATTCTAGGGATCTGGCTTCTACTTCCAGCTCTGTGGGGCAACTAACTGAAAAGAAACAGGGGCTCCCTGTATCCTGCCCCCCACACCTCAGTCTTTTCCCACTGAAATGAAGTTGTGAGGTACCCCCTAAGATTAGACAACTTGCAGACATTTTGGAGACAGAAAAAAGGTTGGTTCTCAAGTGTGGTTTTATGTTAATGGTGATGAGCATTCATTTACTCAACAAATATTTAGCAAGCACCCACTATGAAACAAGGCACTGTTCTCCATCTGAGAATACAGCAGTGTATGAAACAAGGTCCCTGAGGGAAAGATAGACAACAAATAGGAAAGCAAGGTAGTTTCTGATAGTGAGAAATACTGTGAAGAAAAGCAAACATACGGTAGTGTGATAGAGACCAAAGGAATAATGTTTCTTTAGTTTGGGTAGGCAGCAGGTCCACTCTATCCAGTCATGCAGGCTGTCTACTGCACTTCACCAGGAAATACCGTCCATCTTTCTCAGGCAGTGTCTTTTGAATTGAGATCAGACACAGGTAGTGGTAAAACTTCTCCTTAAGTTCCTTCCTATCCTCATTTCTATACTTTAAGAATTGAGTCAGATGATACTTAGGTTTGAATCTTTTTCTTATTTTTAACCCCAGTGCTAAGGGCCGTGACTATCATGTCTGATGAATAAACAAATGAATGAACGAATGGTTTAGGGCCAAGGAATTTTTATAAATTCCCCTTGATACCCACCACAGATAGCACAGACGAACTTCAACAAGACTGACTGTGGGTGATATGGCGATACTCAGTCATCTCTTGCCCTGTACCCTAATCAACTCCTAAAAGTTAGCTCCATAAAGAAGAACTGGGAATGTGCTACCAAATAGCACCTGCAGGGAGGAGCTAGAATGCCTTCCAGAGGGCTCCAAGCCCAAAGGAGAGGCCCAACGCCCACACACAGCAGCAATCATTCACATCTTTTGGTATTGATGTGGTGAGAGGTGGAAATGCCGCAAGTACCTCTCAGTTCCGTTGTTAGAAAGCTTTAATTTTGATGATAAATATATTTTGCAAATTATTTTACTTATTGATTGAGATCCTTTTTTGGGTTGTAAACATTTCACTATAAAGAAATGGGTGAACAATGAAAAAAGAACACCAACACTTAGTTTTCCTACTGAAATTGTTAAGATAAGTATCATTTTTTAAAGGTTTTGTTTCAAATGCTTAGGAGTATATTTTAGTGTGATTCTTTGGTAATTTCACATTGTGTTGTTCCTATGTCATACTACTTAATGCGCAAGCCGAACATGACCATATGTAAATATTCCCTCTTCATAAATATAGAAGCATTACTTCTAGAAAGTTTACAAAATGCTCTGTCCATCTATTTCCATGTAAAATATGTTTTTCAGAAATAATAGGAATTATAAAGTATGTAGTATGTCTTTCTTTATGTGTTCTAATTATGGCTGAAATTTCACAGACTCACTTTCAAACTCTTATCTACTTAAAACCCCTAAAGGATTGTTACAAACTTTTAATAATAATTAACCACTTTTATAAAAAACAGTAATTCCAAAGGAAAGGAAAAAGTTCTTCTAAAAGAGATTAATTTTGTGTGGGAATTTTTTTTGTCTGTAGACATTATAGAGGGCCAGGGAGGGAGGATTGCTTTGCATTGATTCTGCCCCAGTGTGCACTTTGAGTATGCAAAATATTCTACTTGCTCAATATTTTCCAGGCTACATTCTCCATTTTTAAAAAGTTATCATAAGAGATTGTTAAATGCTCTATTAATAAAATATAAACACTTTAATTCATAAGTTAAGTATCTCTGCCAACAAGACAATCTAGTAATTAAATAAGATTTTTATTAAGAAATATGATGCCAGTTTCCAGTAGCTCAAGATCAATTAGGGAGATGAGATTGATCTGGGAAAACTACTTCTTACTAAAGTAGTGATGGCTTCAAGAAATTGCTGCTTTCTTTTGTAAGTTCTCACTTACCATTTGAAAATCAGTTCTAGATATCTATTTGAAATCCGTATCTAAAATATTGCAGATAAATGGTCATTTAGCTTCTGTTTGTATATTCCAGTGATGGGGCCGTAGGAACCACATGACATAATGAATTAAAATTTTGGATTGATTTAATTCTTCAAGACTCGGCTAGAAAACTTTAGTTTAATCTTTACCCACCCTTCCCCCTACCTCTAGTTTTCATTCCCTGCTCCCAACCACCTACTCACTCATTCTCCCTCATCGAAGTAAATGGAGCCACCATCTACTCCGTTGTATAAACCAGAATCATCCATGATTTTACTTCCTTTCCCAACCTCCTTTCTCCTTTTCAGTTGACCGACAGGTCCTATCCACTCTATATTGAAACTATACAGTTTTCTGTAACTCTGTTTCCACCATGGTTTCAGGGCATTAAAATCTATCATCTGAACTGGAATAGCCACCCCATGGATCTCTCCACTTCCACTGCCCCCGACCCTGTCCTTCAAACCTTCGCACATAACAAGAGCAATCTTTTAATACAATAATACAATCATGTCACTTCCTCTAGAATAAAATCCAAACTTCTTGCCATGGATCACAAATTTTCACATAATCTAGCCCTTGCCACAACCCCCCGTCCTCATCCAATACCACACTGTCCCCTGCTCAGTGTGATTCAGCCTCAGAGGCTTCCTTTCTGTTCCAGAACATGCCAAATCCTTTCTCAGTTCAGCAATTTTGCACGTGCGTGTTTTCCTTCCTGGTATATCTGCTTTGCTTTGAACAGTCCCTGGCTGGTAGAAAGTGCTACATAAATATTTGTCGAGTGAATGAATGAATAAATGTTGGTCTTTCTGTTTGTTTTCTCCTCTACTCTACTCTCTGGATGGCTGCCTTCTTCTCATTCTTTAAGCTTTAGTTTAAGTCATCTACTAAAAAATGTCTTCCTTAACCCATTATTTAAGTAAGTCCCCTTCATAGCACCTATTAAAGCCTTTTGCTATATTTATTTGTCTTTTTTTCCCTTTTATTGCCTTCCTCTTTCATACAACTCTAAGCCCCATGAGGGCCATCTGTTGCACTTAACGGTATATTAACTAGTGCCTGGCACTTTCCTGGGACATACTGCGGGTTATGAACAAATGTCTGCTCAATAGATTAATGAATGAATAATTGACTGTGTGAGTGCATTAAACACCAACAATAACCTCCGTGGTTCACAGCAGACCCAACTTTTGTTTTCACAAAGTATTTCTTTACTCAGAGAAGGGCTATTTATTTATTGCCATTGGGCCAGCTCCCACATCAAGTCTAAGGAAACTCAGATTTAAAATATAAGTTAATGCAAAAACTTGTCCCAGGTTTGAAGCATTTTTGTCGTTATTACTCTGGGTTTATTTCAGAAAATGAGACTGGTTTTCAGATCAAATTTCACAAGTCTTTGACCTTTCAAGGAGAGCTCCAGGGAGGTGTTGAGGTGCACATCAACGGTGCATTTTCAGTTCCAGGTTTGTGAAATAGCATTACTTAATATTTCAAGAACTTCGTATTTTTAAAAACAATTTATATTCTCTTGAGAATGAATAGGCCATATATTTTCTTTTTGGCGGAGATAGAAAGGTGGAAGGAATGGCAGTATGGTTTGCTGTAAATTCAAATAATAATCATAAAATTGGAAATCAATGCCTCACCCTCCGGTCTACATAGCACTTAATAGTGTTTATGTCAGTTAACATCTGGCCTCCAAATAAAATTAACAGTCTTGAACACTGCACCTGCAGACAACCTGGCATTTGGATTTTAAATATGTTCTTTTGGGAAGGGAGGAGGGGTGAGAGAAGGGGAAGCAGAGAAAGTGGAAGTGGAAAAATGATATTTCAGTATCTTTTCACGTGTACTTAGGCAGTAAAGCATAGAAAAGCTATATATTTTTTTCTTACAGGTATTGAGTAGGCACAATGTGCCAGGCCATGTGCTGTACATTTGGTATATATTACCTCATTTCATTGTTCTAATCACCTTGTGAGAAAGGAAGGAACTTGATTTTATAGATGTGAAAATTCAAATTTAAAGGTCTTAAATAACTTGCTGACAACCACTTAGCTATTAAATGGTACATCGTGGATTTAAAAACAGTTTGGTTGGATCCATTAATGAATCAATCAACTCACACTTGTAAACATCTGTTCTGTCTTTCTTCTTGCTACTATGGATACATTTCTGTGATTTTATCAGAAGCCAACTCCTCTGTCCTGAACCCTGCCCTCCTTCATCTACTTATGGTCTACCCTTCTGCATTCACTTACTCTCTCTCGCATCATCATTTTCCATTTTGCACGAGCAAACAAGCTGTAAAGTTTTGTATCAAAAACAAACAAACCCTCAAACAAAAAGTAACTAGTAAAAAGACTTTCATCAAACATATGAAAGTTGAAAGAATTCATCATCTCCAGCAAGCCCGAAGTACAAGAAATGTTAAAGGAAATCCTTCAAGCAGAAGGAAAATGATACCAGATGGAAATCTGGTTCTATACAAAAGAATAAACATTTTTTTCTCACTATTAAAATCTCTTTAAAAGATAAGTGATTGAAAAGCACACATAATAACAATGTACTGTGAAGTTCATAACATATGTAGAAGTAAACTATATGACAAGAGTACAAAGGCAAAGAAGGGGGAAATAGAAGTGTATTCTGAAGATTCTTATACAAAGTGGTAGAATATTGCTTAAAGGTAGACTTTGATAAACTAAACATTTATACTCTAAATCCTAAAGTAACTATTAAAATTTTAAAATGAAGATATATATATATATGTTAGCATATATATATGCTAACAAAGAAAATTGAAGCATAAAACAACTATCCAAAAGAGAGAAGAAAAAGAGGAAAAAGCATATAACGAACTGCTAAATGTAGCCTGAAAATTCCTCTATACTTTTAACGATATAAATTAACTGAAAGCTTAACTTAGGTTTATACTTTTGTAACAAATAGCTGAGCTCAGCCAACCACAGCAGCCAAGCTTCAATCATGGATGGCCAAGTAATCATGCTAATCAAGCTGTTTCTGTACATTACTATTGTTTTCTATTAATAAATGCCGCTGCCCCACACTAGAGTGCTGCTCTCTGAGCCTATTCTGATCCGAGGGCTGCCTGATTCTGAAAAAATCCTCTGCTCAGTTAAACTCTGTTAAATTTAACTTATCTAAACTTTTTTTTTCAACAGAGCAGATAAAACAATAGAAAACAAATAGCAACATGGTAGATTTAAGCCTGACCATGGCAATATCATCTTTAAATGTAAATAGTCTAAACATCACATTTTAAAAGGAAGACATTTTCAAGATGAATTAAAAAAGCATGACCTGACTACATGTGGCTTATAATAGACCACTTTAAATATAAAGACACAAATAGGTTAAAAGGAAAAGAATTGAAAAAAGATAAACTATGATAACACTAATCAGCAGAAATCTAGAATGTCTATATTAATAAAAGAATAAGTAGATTCCAGAGCTAAGAATATTACCAGGAGTAAAAAGGATGATTTCATAATGATAAAAGAGTCAGTTCTTAAAGAGAATATAATAGTTCTAAATATTTCTGTACCCAATAATAGAGTTTCAACGTACATGAGGCAAAAGTTGATAAAACTGAAAAAAAAAAAAAATAAAAAACCACACAATTATAGCCTCAATAATTGATGGAACGAATAGACAGAAACCCAGTAAGGATATAGAAGACTTTAACAACACCATCAATTTAGCTAATTGACAATGATAGAACACTACACCTAACAATAGCTGAATGGAAATTATTTTCAAGTGTGCATGAAATATCACCAACATAGCTGACATTCTCGTCTATAAAACAAGTCTCAAAACATTTAAAAAATCTGAAGTCATACAAAGTTTGTCTTCTGATCAGAGCAGAATTAAACTAGAAATCAAAACCAGAAAGATCTCTGGTAAAGGCCCGGGTATTTGGAAATGAAATACAATCTAAATAACTCATGAGCCAAAGATATAATGAAAAGAGAAATTAAAACAATTTTGAACTGAAGGACAATGAAAACATTATATGTTAAAATTTGTAGGATGCAGCTAAAGCAGTATTTTCAGGGAGATCTACAGTACTAAAATACCTTTATTAAAAAATAGAAGAAAATGACTTTAGTTTCTAGCTTAAGAAAAAGAAAATCACAAAAGAAGCAGAAGGGAAAAAATAAAGATAGAATGGAAATAAAGGAGAGAGGGAGAGAGATCAGTGAGGCCAAAACAGGTTTTGAGTAATCAATAAAATTGACAAACCTCTAGTGAGACTTACCAGAAAAAAAAAAAAAGAAGAGATACAAGTTACCGAAAGAATGAGAAAGGAGATATCAGGATAGACTCTAAAGATACTGTAAAGATAATAAAGAATCATAAAAAAAATTATGTCAGGCTGGTGTGGTGGCTCATGCCTGTAATCCCAGCACTTTGCAAGGCCGAGATGGGCGGATCATCTGAGGTCAGGACCAGCCTGGACAACATAGTGAAACCCCATCTCTACTAAAAATATAAAAATTAGCCGGGTATGGTGGCATGCACCTATAATCTCAGCTACTTGGGAGGCTGAGGCAAGAGAATCACTTGAACCTGGGAGGCAGAGGTTGCAGTGAGCCAAGATCCTGCCATTGCACTCAGGCCTGGGCAACAGAGCAAGACTCCATCTCAAAAATAAAATAAAATAATAATGATAGTAATAATTATTATACCAATACACTTGACAACTTCAAAGAAATGGATGAATTGCTTGTAAAACACAGTCTATCAAAATTCACTCAAGAAGAAAGAAATAACATGAATTGGTCTGTATCTATTACAGAAATTGAATTTTGAAGTTAAAAACATTTCTGTAAAGAAAACCGCATGCCCAGATATCTTCACTGGTTACTTCTGCCCAAAATATTTTAAAAACTATACTGACTTTACACATCATTTTAGAAAATTGAAGAGGAGGGAATATTTCTCAACTCATTGTATAAGGTCAGGGTTTCTCCGATATAAAAATCAAAGACAACTACCCAAAAGAATAATATCCCCATAAACACACACGGGCCAATTCTTAACAAAATTATGTCAAATCAAATCTAATAATACATGAAGAGGATGACACCTTATGATTAAGTAGGGTGTATCCAAGGAATACAAGGTTGTTATAACACACACACACAAAATCAATGTAGTTCTCCATACTAACAGACTGAAAAACAAACCAACATACATGTAATCACATAATTAGGTGAAGAAAAAAGCATTTGACAAAGTTCAACATCCATTCTTCTCACACACAGACACACACACACACACACACACACACACCAGGTAAATGGCATTTGTGGAAACTTTTAGCTAACATTATCCTTCAAGATAAAAGACTGAATTATTTCTCCATAAAATTAGGAACAAGGTATGAATGTCTGCTCTTACCACTTCTACTCAACATTTTACTGGAGGTTTTACCCAGTGCAATAAGGAAAGACAAAGATATCAAAGCATATACACTGAAAAGGAAGACATAAAAAGATTTTTATTAATAGATGATAGAATAGTCTGTGCAGAATACTTATTGCAGCGTTGGCATAGTAAAATAACTGGAAACAATCCAAATGTAACAGGTGAATGGATAAACAAATTGTGATATACCCATACAGTGGAATACCACTTAGCTATAAAAAAGAATGCACTACTGACACCTGCAGCAACATGGATGAATCCTAAACAAATTATGCTGAGTGAAATAAGTCTGATAAATAGAGCACATATTGTATAATTCCATTTATATAGAATTCTGGAAACTAAAACTAATCTATGGTGACAGAAAGAAGATAGGTAGCTTCCTGTGGGGAACGGGGTGGTGTCAGGGAGAGGTGCGAGGGTTTGCAAAGGGAAAGTTTTGGGTTTGACGGCTATATTTATTATCTTCAATGTAGTGATACTTTCATGAATGTATATGTGTCTGAATTGTACACTTTAAGAAGTGCATTTTTGGTATGTCATTTGTACCTTATAAATATGTTTTTTAAAAAGACTTGTGGTTATCCCATGCACCCCTCCATCCATTGCCTCATTTTCCAGCAATTATTTTCAAATAAAACTTTCTAACAAGTTGTCTTTATTGCTGTCTCTATTTCCTTAACACTTATTTTCTTCTTAACACACTAGAATCTGGATTTGGCCCACACCACTTCACAAGAAATCCCTCTGGTCAAGATCATCAGTGTCCAACACCTTGTCCAAACTGATGGTCAATTCTTAGTCACTATCTTTTTCAAATATCAGGAATATTTGACCCAAGTTATCCTTCATTTGACTTTCAAGGTATCTCTCCTCCTGGTTTTTCTCCTATATTCTTGGCTTCCTAGGTCTTTTTCCAAACTCTAACTTTTTTTCCAATTCTAAATGTTAGAGGGCCCCTAGGCTCAGCTTTATGCTCTTTTCTTTCTCTACACTGATTTCCTAGGTGATTTTATCAAGTTTTTATCATGATAGAGAATACTATCTATTCACCAATGCTTCCCTAATGTGTTTAAAACAGTGAGAACTACAGAAAGAATATGATGAATGACTAATCCAGCTAGACAACAAAGCTAGCACACTGTATATCCCCAAAAGGGCAAACAAACAGTTTAACAGATAAAGGTCTGAAAATGTAGTACTGATGCCAGGTGCTGCAGGAGAGGTGCCCAGACAGAGCTTTGCAGTGTATTTGAGGCACTGTCTCTGCACTGCTTTTGCACATCACTGTCCTCTGCTCTGGTGGCAATCTTATGGAAAATTCGTCCAATTTCTATAAAACTACTTAGCATTGATCTTGCGTCTGAGGAGTTTCAGAAACGTCAACATTCCAAAAATAAATGGTATGATGATTCTATTAGAGCTCAGTCTCCAGGCTTTGCTGTTCTTTGCCATTATTTTTAGAAATGTAATCTTCCTGTAATTTAAACCAAATGCCTACGAGCAGGTCTTAGCTTGCTCTTCATATGACCGGACAGTCCCCAATTTCATTCCCCAAAGCCAAATTAAGGTGGAACCAGTCAGGCTTGGGAGATGTCCTCACTATGATAGTATCCTTGAGGAACTGTGATAATCTTTTACCTCACTCACACTTGACCCTTGCATGGAGTATAAAACTCCTGAATCACTGTGATAGGCTTGGTTTTTCTTTCCATAGCAATCCTTTCAAAAGAGGGAAATAAGAGCAGTGTTTTGAAGTGAATAAAGAAGTCTTTACTTTTTAACCAATGTGAGTTCATTTTCCTCATTAGATATCAATACCAATTTAAACACCTGTTTTTAAAGAAGGCATTGTTATTTTACAAATCCATCCTTTGAATAGCAGCAACAGTTACTGCCTTCAAATTTAAGTACTTGAGAAAACACATTTGCAAAGCATTTCTTTCAACTGCTTCTCTTAGAAGCCTGTACTTGGACTCACTCAATCACAAACGGTAAAACAAGTCATTTGAAGGGTTGATTTCTTTGATACAGACATCCCTGAATACTTCTCAGCTCTGTCAATTACTCCATTTCCTCGTTTCGTGTTTTCACAACCAATTCTCTCAACATGGATTTCCTTTTTTAATACTCAATTATCTTAACTTACTGGTAAATTACTCAGTTGAATCAAAACATCAGTTTGAGTAATCAAAAGGACAGAGGGCTCTTCACACAGTGTTGCTGACTCACATGTTTCTGACTCACAGATAGATTACTGTTTTCTGTGTCACCTCAATAATGTGACATTATTTGGACAAATAAAAACCAGCACCTTAAACGGTCTAGCTGAGTTTATTGCATGTAGCTTCTCAATTTTATTAATGAGTCACTTAAATTATTCAATATTCTTCAATATGTTTTAAAAAATTATATTCTGAATCATAACCATTCTACTCTAGACAAGGAAGCCATCATACTCATTTCGTTTGCCATGCTGGTTTTACAATTTAGGAATTTTTTTTTTTTTTTTTGAGATGGATTCTCGCTCTGTCACCCAGGCTGGAGTGCAGTGGCACAATCTCGGCTCACTGCAACCTCCGCCTCCTAGGTTCAAGCAATTCTCTGGCCTCAGCCTCCTGAGAAGCACATGCCATCGTGCCCGGCTAATTTTTGTATTTTTAGTGGAGGCAGGGCTTCACCATGTTGACCAGGCTGGTCTCAAACTCCCGACCTCATGATCTGCCCTCCTCAGAATCCCAAAATTGTGAGACTACAGGCGTGAGCCACTGCACCCGGTCAGGAACTATTTTAACATTGAATTGGGAGATGCTTCCGGTCATTTGTTATTTAATGTTAGTAGCAGCAACTTTTGTTCTTACAACAAGAATTGAATTTAGATGTAGGGATTTTCTGTTTTGTCTGTTTAAAGGCTAACAGTCCTTATGATGTACAAACTAAATCTCATTGCTATCTTGGAAAAAAGAAATGATAACAGAAAATGTCACAAAACTTTCAAATTTGCCTTGGAATCCCTGTGGTAGGATTGTTATGTTTCCTTTTTATTCAAGGCAACTTTTAAAGTTTTTGATTTTTTAAAGTTGTAAACACAAAGTATAATTTAACTCTTCTGTGTCAAAACCTCCAATACATCATCACTGCCAACAGAAGAAAGATCAAACTCTTCTGCCTGGCAGTCAAAATCCTAATGGTATGATTTGAACTCTGCCTAAGCTTATGTGCCACCATGGCTTATCTATCCTTTAATCGAGCTGAATCACACTCTCTCCTACAGCTTTATTTACTCATTTCTGCTTATGTTCTTTGTACTCCAAGACCATCTCTCCATCTAGAATATCATTTTTGACCTTTCCACAAATTCAAGTCCATGTGTGAGCAAGGGCCTAGGACAGGGGATGCAAAAATCAGGAATTAGGACAAATTAAGCAACTCTGTGGGAGTGACTGCTTAGAAACTTCTAAGCTTCCCTTTGTTGTCAGCCTCATTAAAAATGCTCAGAGTGACTCCAGGAGTCCTATATAGAAGAAAATGATTGCCCTAGGAAAGATCTATAATACTCAGTAGCAATTTAACGAAATGGATCAGGCCGCGGCTTTGGCTTGAGGCAGACCTGAGTTTGAATAGAAGCTCTGTCATTTGCTGGCTAAAAGGGCCTTGGATTTAACCTTTCTGAGATTTAGTTTCTTCGTGTATAAAATAGCAATAGAAGAGAGAGCTAAAAGCTTGCTGTGAGGATTAGATTAAATAATACGTATAAAGATTTAGAAGTTCAGCTCTGCAGGGTTTTTTCCGCCACACCAGCACAGGATAATGTGGTAGAATAGAAATGGCAGTATGGTATCTTTAGATAGAAGGCCTGAGATTCCATCATTAGTGCCCAGTCTCTGAAATGTAATTCCTCAGAATCTGTAGATATCACATAGGAGACCCAAAAGTTCTCATGTGCTGAGTTGTGGAGTAGGGATTTAGTGAAGAGTTATGAACCCCCATGTCTGTGAAAGAGT
This sequence comes from Rhinopithecus bieti, assembly GCF_001698545.2. Lineage (NCBI taxonomy): Eukaryota > Metazoa > Chordata > Mammalia > Primates > Cercopithecidae > Rhinopithecus > Rhinopithecus bieti. The sequence continues at coordinate 3,150,999 of NW_016806642.1, forward strand.
AGTGGCTGCTTTGTAACAGAAGTTCTGAGGGGGATGGCCCCAAGCCAGGAAGCTGAATAAGTTCATGGAAGATTGGTAACTCAAAACAAATAAAATTGTGGATGGCAGGCATTGAAGTGGCTGCCTTAAAGGCTCACACAGTCTTTATCTCCTCTGCCTGAGGTTGAGAGTGTACAGGTGGCATAGTTGTGGCCAGTGAGATGCAGGTGGAAGCCTCTGGGGAAGGTGTTCCTTCCCAAATATTAGGTCAGACCATATGAAATTGCCATTTGATAGGTTAAAAATAGATGAAAAATCAGCAATTTCAGAGAGTGCAGACTATAGAAGACAAACTTTACAACCTAGGTGAATTCTTTATCTTTTGCTTCTTACCCTTTCCTCATTTTTTCTGCCTGAAATAAAGAACTCATAGACAATCAATATCAACAGTATGACTTCAAGGATAAGCACCAGGATGGTAGAAAAAGAAGATAAGAGGATTCCAAATCTTTGGTGACACACAGGCCTTAGACTACCTACCCCTACCCCTGAACTTCTTGTTGCATGAGACAAATAAAGCCCTGTTTAGTCACTATAGCATGGTTTCTTTTCTTTTCTCTTTTTTTTTTTTTGAGATGGAGTCTCGATCTGTCGCCCAGGCTGGAGTGCAGTGGCGCGATCTCCACTCACTGCAAGCTCCGCCTCCTGGGTTCATGCCATTCTACTGCCTCAGCCTCCTGAGTAGCTGGGACTACAGGCGGCTGCCACCACCATGCCTGGCTAATGTTTTATACTTTTAGTAGAGACAGGGTTTCACCGTGTTAGCGAGGGTGGTCTCAATCTCCTGACCTCGTGATCCGCCCACCTCGGCTTCCCAAAGTTGCGTGGTTTCTTATATGGCAGCTAGAGACAACCCTAATGCATGTCATGAGGCTGAGTCAGTAGGCAGAGGACCAATGGACCTTTACTGACAGAAGAATTGACTCCAGAGAAACTAGCTTAAGAGAGTATAGTGTCTCTCTGAATGAGCCAGGGGAAAGGAAGGGAAGGGAAATAGTGCCAGAAGAGCTTTAATTTTGAACAGGTGGTCAGGTTAACAAGACAGATGTCTGGGGGAATGTCTAGGGTATTTGGGTGTCAGGCCAAGGAAACAGCAAGCGCAAAAGCACGAGCATGCCTAGTGTATTTGAATAACAGCAAGTAGGCCAGTGTGGCTGGAGCAAAGTGAGTGAGGGGGTGAGTAGCAGGAAATGAGAGTGGGGTACCATGAAGCCATTTCATGTAAAGCTTTCATGAAGCATGTGTGAGAAAGACAAGGACTGATGGTGATTACAGGGTGTTATACCTGGGCAATCAGAAGGCCTGAGATGTCCTCAACTAAGATGAGGAAGTCAGCAGAAGATTTGGGTTTGGGGTAGAGATCAGATCATGTCAATTGAAATGACAGACATCAAAGAAGAGATATGAAGTAGGCATATCCACAGAAATATGGATTTCAGTGTAGAGATAACCATTTCAGCTTCATAGAAATGCTTCCTAGGTTGGTAAGTCAGGAGTAGTCCATGCAGGTATGTACATTTTCTTTGAAAAGTGAAAAAGTATCAATCTGTTCTCAGTCTCCTGTAGAGTGATATTTAGCTGGGAGAGCTGATGTGAGGAGTGTGAGAGGGCTAGGTGAAGTAATATATACAAAAGGCATATCTCAGAGTAGATGTTCAATAAATAATCCCTAATATATTGCATATTTATATTTTTCCAGACACTTTGTTAAGCACTTTGCATAAATCAACTTATTTAATCTTCACAATCAACTTATGAAGTACATAATATTCTAACCCGATTGTATAGATAAGGATCCTGAGGTCTAGACAACTTAAGAATTTTGCCCAAGGTCGTGGAGCTGGTAAGCATCAAAAACTGGATTCAAACAAAGATCTTTTTACTCCTGAACCATTGTTCTTAACCTACATTCTGTACCAAAGACACAAACTTAGAAGCCTTTAGGGGTAATGTAAAAGGATGCAGTGACTCACATATCCAGTGCCTACTCAACTTTAACATGGATGTCTCGTATGCATCTTCGATGCCACATGGCCAAAACAGAATTATTTCTTTTCCCAACTAAATCTGTTGCTCATTCAGTCCTTCCCATCTCAGTCAGTGATACTCTTGTCTAGCCAGTTGTTCAAGCCCAAAATCTGGAATTGTCCTTGATTCCTCTCTTTCCCTCACGCGATGCATTTAATCCATCAGCAAGTCCTGTTGGCTCTATTTCCAACATCTGTCCTATCTTTGTACATTCTGTTCACTTTAATAGCTCCAAACCTCACTCAAACTATCATTATCTCTTATGAGGATTTGTTTCAACAGTCATTGGTCTTCTTGTTTCCATTTTTTGATTCTATAAACTATTTTACCCACAGTAATCAGAGTAAACGTAAAAATTATAAACTAGATCATGCTTTAAAATCTTCTACAGCTGTCCATCACATTTGAAATAAAATCCAAAATCCTTATGATAGTCTGTAAGAATTTCCATGATTTGCTCTCTGCTTTCTGATCTCATTTTATACAATTTTCCTTCTTGCTTCCATTTTGCACTGACTGTCCTTTTCTTGGAACAAACCAAACTTTCCTTGCCACAGGCTCTTTGACCTTGCTATTGGCTCTGCTTAGCATCCTTTCTCTGATCTTCAAAAAGTGGCTCCTTCATACAATTGATTCCTCAGAGCAAATGCCAGCTCCTCAGGAGGGTTTTCTGGCCTACTCAATCTATAGTAACATCTCCTCCTGGACACTTTTCACACCACATCATCTTATTCTATTAATTTAATTGCATTTCTCATTATTTGGAATGTTCTTGTTTATTCATTTGTTGCCTCATTTTTTATCAGTATCTCTCCATTAAATGCAGTCTTCATGAGATTTGGGACTTTGCTCTATCTTGTTCCTGCAATATCTCTAGAGCCTAGTACAGTGCCTGACCTGAAGAAGAGGCTCTACAAAGATATTTTAAATAAAACTGATCAGAGAAAAGATGATAGAAAGTGATTGTTGGGGTCTTGGTGAACTGAATGCATGCTCAGCTTTAAAAAATTAAGTTAAAAAAATTAAAAGCATTTTGCTAGACAAATCAAAAGGTCTGTTGGAATTTCTAATTGTTGCATGGCACTACTTCACTTCCTGACCCTCATACCAGTTCCACAAGGTTTAGGACTTAAAGATACAGATGCAGAATGACAATGAATTTCAGTATGCACATCAGTAAGTGCTTGCCCTAGGTCTGGTAGTGTTTGCACCAACAGAAGAAATCATCCAATGAGCTAGACTTTCTTTAAGACAAACGTGACACATACAATGAATATGTTACTTCCCCCAAGGGGGGATTTATTGATGAGCAATTGTTACTAATCCATGAAACAAATAAACAAAAATAAGAAATTGGAAATGCCAATAACCAGGGAAACAAAATAAAACAGGAGACTCAAAGAACAGTATGAATTTACATAAGTTAAACACCAGGTGATTTTAAAAAGATTTCACAGCTGGATTTAACATCAGATATCCCTGCCCCAGTTACTGGGCCCAAGTATTCAGTTTAGAATTTCTAGAGCCCAAGTCTAGTTGAATTCTGGCTGGAACTGTGCATAAGATGTCTTGCTCTAGAGCCCATCAGGAGAAATGCTATGGGAGCTGGCATACCTGTGCCTAAGGAGAAACAGATCTTCTTCACTGAATTCTGTTCAAATCTACTTAATGAAGGTCAAGGAGTTCATACCTCTCAGAGACTCCCATTATAAAATATGAGGGTGGAAAAATATCTGAGTTCACATCAAAAACGCAAGAATTCTTAGAAATATTATCAACTGAGAAGAGTAAAATGAGGATTGATAATGTGCCATGAGTTTTGGCAAAAGTGAGAATATTGAGAATGTAGTTTCCATTTGGGTGTAGTGGACCCAAGTCTGGTTGAAGTGAGTTGAGGTGAGAACGGGGGGTGAGAAAATAAAAACAACTCTTAAAAGAGCTTGTCTGTGAAGCAGAGGCCAGACGTGACACAGTAACTGGAGGGGGCTGCAGAGCCCATGTAGGCTTCTTTAATGTCATGTTTTCATGTTTGAGAGAGAGAGAGAGAGAGAAATTGATGATCAAGGTGAGGGAGGAGAGAGATGCAGGTGCAAAGTCCTCGAGGAGCCAAGGTGAAGTGGTGTCCAGAGTACAGTGGAAATGCTGGATGTGGCTCATGAATTGTGTCCAAAGAAAAGGTAGAACACATTGGTAGATTCTGTGACAGATAAATAACTCTCTTGAGATTTTTTTCTATTTTCTCAGTAAGAATGAGACAGATGGACATAGTTTCGGAGGTTTTAGTAGAGATGAGATGACATAAAATAGTTGTTTTGGAGACTGAGACCAGAATTTGCAATAAAATTGCAGAGTAACATTGACAACTCATCTGAGATTTGTGGGCATTAGTTTAGAATGAGCTCGAGTTCTGTGCTTGACTATTATTATTATTATTATTAATTTTGAGGCAGAGTCTTGATCTGTTGCCAGGATGGAGTGCAATGGCACAATCTTGGCTCACTGCAACCTCTGCCTCCTGGGCTCAAGTGATTCTCTTGCCTCAGCCTCCCGAGTAGCTGGGATTACAGGCACGTGCCACTCTGCCCAGCTAATTTTTTAAAATTATTTTTAGTAGAGACAGGGTTTCACCATGTTGCCCTGGCAGGTCTTGAACTCCTGACCTCAAATGATCCACCTGCCTCGGCCTCCCAAAGTTCGGGATTACATGTGTGAGCCACTGCGCCTGGCCGGTTGCCATTTTTTTGCTGCCCTTGTGCCAGTTCTGGGTAGGCAAGGATTGATCTGATCTGCTCCAAAATTTTGCTCAGAATTTTGGTGGGCACCTAAGTGTGTTTAGAAAGGAGTAATTTTAATGACAAATACTTAAATTTAAGCTTGGCAAAGAAAGAAGTGGAGAATGTGTGTGAGAAGGATTGAGGGGAATGGGGAGCAGTGAGAAGTGGCAGAGCCTATGAGTTGGAAGTCATAATGGAGTAGAAGTCTAAGCAGTGGAAAGAGAGAGATGCACTGGAAAGATGGGAAGTAAGAGTCAGGCATCAAGTGGAAATGCTTGACATCAAGATTTTGGAGACAGTTCAGTTACTGGTAAGCTAAAAGGTGTAAGGTAAACATGGGAGAGGAGATGGCTTAGTTGATGTGGAAGAAAAGGTTATTCAAAGTGATAGCAAATAACTATAAGACCAGGGTATTGAATGGATCATCTACATGCATGTAGAAGTTATCACAAATGATGCCACCATTTGTCATGGAGACAGAGGGAGTCAGAGGCTGCAATATTCAGTGAATTCAAGGGTGTGATCCTGAAATCTGTGGCTGACTACATCAAAGAAGAGTAGCAGGTGTTGTAGTCTGATGGCATGCACCTCAAAAAAGCAAGGTTTTTGAGAAAGGTAGGGAATAAAATGATCTCTAAGCAGAGGGCCCTCTTTCTCTAGGCACTGCAGTGCATTGAATATGGAGTGGAGGAGGGGGGATTAAAAAAGAACACTGCAAATGTAGCTCAGAGGCTAAGGGAGAGCCAGGTGTCAGCTGGAGCAAGGCAAGGGAACAATTAGCTAGGAATCTGAGGATGGAGGAAATCTCCATGATTTCCAGACTCAGAATTTCAGCAGCACTGTGGAAAGGTTAGGGAAGATTCATTTATCTTAGGAAATGTGTCAAGCCATATGGAGCAAAATGCTAAAATGATTATGGGAGGCTTGGACTACTGAGGATAACTGAGGGAAACTGGAATATGAAGCAAGTTGGAGCTAGTTCTGATGGCCTCTTGGGGAAACTGAGTAATCAGCCCAAATATAGCCTTTTCCTTAAGGTCCTGTAGGCTGTTTGTTGTGGTGGGCAGGGAGTTCAGACATCACCTCCTTGAGGGTGTTTTCTCTGAGAATCTTATCTGACATGACACTGGCCATCCTTCTGTATCTCGTTTTCCTGTGCATTTTTCTTCACCACATGCATCACTGCCTGAAACTATATTATGTATGTATTCATTTATTTCTGCCTCTAAAATGTGTTTCAGGAAAGAAAGAAACCTTGTCAGTTTTTGTTTATTGCTGTATTTCTATGATCTGTAACACACCTGGCACACATTGAGTGAACACTCAATGGATATATGCTCGAGTTAATGTTTCCTTAAAAAATAATAATGAGGAACTATCATATTTGAAGTATTCTGAATTCACAAGCAGAAAACAAAATGATTTAAATTATCTTTTATTTTCCTTTATTCTTCTTTATAAAAAATAATGAAAAGCCATTAAGATGCCAATTTTTCTTTTCCCAAGGAGAAAAGGCTTTAATAACAAGTGACTACAAATCTTTGTGATGGAGAGAGGGCTAGAGGAACAACTCACATTTCTTTAGCATCTATTCTTATGTCAGGAACTAAGCTGGGAGAATATTTTTACATATATCATATCATTCTTATAACAATTCACAAGATAGATTTTATAGTATTATTCACATTGATCAGTGAGGAAACAGATGATCAGAGGGGCTGAATAATTTGCTCAAGATTACACAGCTAGTCAGCATAATTGTTGACATTTTGATGAAGTCCTAATTGAGTTTAAAACTTTTATCTTCTCCTTTAGACCATAAGATTCCACAAAAATCAAAGGCAAATGAACAACTGGAGGCTGCATGGGTGCCCTGAACTCTAGGCCTCAGGAAGAGAGTAGAAACGAATCAACTGTTACTAGCGCTTAGTATTTACCAAGCCCTTTTGTTAGAAAATGTACACACATTAGCTCATTTAATCCTCACAACAATACCAAGAATTAAATATTGTCATTAAAGGCAAGAAACCCTAGTTCAGAAAGAGATATTACATTTACCCTTGAACTAGTGTAGCCATGTGATTAAGTTCTGGCCAATGAAATATAAGCAGAAGCTGTTGGGAAGAATCTCTAAGATGTTTCAGGAAGACCACATACAGAGACAGAAAACCCTCATTTGCCTTTCTGCTTTTACTCCATACTCCAATCTGGAACATCTGGACAGACGGCAGGGACCCCAGCAGTCATGATAACTAATGAAAAGACTTTGAAATTGGAAGCCAGGGCTAATATGGTAGAACAAAAAGACAGAGGATGCTGGGTTACTGATGATGTCCCAGAACCACCACACCAGACCTGGCTTTCCTTGGCTTTTATGTGTGAGAATAAACCTTTTTCTGTTTAAACAACTGTTGTTTTAGAATGTCCAGCATATTCAGCCAAAATTCATCTTAATTAATACAGACACGGAGATAAAAAAAAAAAGTGTCAATACACTCAGTATCTGAAGTTCATCTTTTTAAATTAATTAGGGGAAGATAATTCAATAAGCTTTCAATAATATTAGCCAAAGGGAGCAAAGAAAGATACAAGGAATGATGACAGAGGGTGGGAGGGCCAGAGAGATAAAAGGAGAAAATATTTTGGAACTGAAGTTCCTCAGTGATCTTACCTGTTTGTGTATCAAAGCCCCAAATAATAGGAAAGAAAGCAAGGAAAAACATAAAATATATAATGAGGACTCTTGGTTTTGAATATTATTCTGTCACTAAATTACTATGCAATTTGGGAGAATTTACCTGATAAGGTTAATCCTAAATTACCTAATCTGTAACACAGTTTTAATACTGCCTGTATATTTCAGAGTGTTGCTGCAAAGGTTAAGTTGAATATGTTTTACATTTTTTATAAAAAGTAAAGTACCATGGGTTTATTTTTTTAGTTGTTGGGCATTCAATTCCCATTTTTAACAATATCTCTCTATGCCCTTAAGCAAATATCTTTCATATTACATAAAGTCTGCTGACATAATAAGCAATCAGGGGGTCCACACAACCCAAACAAGGGGCTTGCATGTGATCCAAGGTAGGCCAAACAAGATGCCCTATCTTTGGAATTTAAATCCCAACCAAAGGACAAAGAGGCTAAAAATGGCTAGAATTTGTCTTTATCCTAGTAAGGTGGCCACTTTCCGATGGTTTTGGTTAGGAGGCATCTCTGGAGGGTCCTGCTTTCTCTCTAGGGCTGCCTTGGTTCTTGTCTATTTCTAGGGCTGGCTCTCCAGGTTTGCAATGGTTTGTAGGTGCTCCCAAAATCTTTTCAATAAATTATCCTTTGTTTAAGCATATCAAAGATAATTTATGTGGTATGAAATAAAAAGTCCTAACTGAAATATTAATATATATTATATAATTATTGTTATTGCTATTGCTACTTTTAATAGTAGTAAAAATAATATGTCTGTTTACCACTTTAGACAGAAATAGCCAAGTCTCGATTGGACAAATAAATGAAGATATCAACTTCATGTCATTCCTTGGAGCCCTGGCAACATTTTCAACTTCTCTTCTTCAAGAGACTATCAGTTCCAATCAATGTTATTACCCATCTCCAGAAAGCTCTCAGCGACAATTTCAAGACACCTTTCTAAAGCTTGAAATTTGCCAAATCAGTCACAGTAAATCCAAGTCTATGCTATTAAGACATAGTAGCAGAGGGAAAAGCAGTTTAAGAATGTGAGCAAGGAAGGATAAATCACAGATAAAAAGATGAATTAGCAACCTAAAAGAGCAATGACTTAAAAAGGAAGCATCCATTCTAATTTATAATGCAAAAGGCTCCACTGTCACCATCCATCTTAGCCTGCAAGCAGCATACAAGGCTTCTTTGCAATTTCAATAATCAGTTTTGATATCCACATTAAAAGCCCCTCAACTTCATACTGCATTAAGAGGATGCTAATGTACCAGGCTCCTGAATGTCTCCCACTTTATCCCTTAGAACTTATGAAAAGACAATTTAGAAACTATAAAATGTTTTCTCACTCTAATGGAAGGAAGGTGAAGCTTAAAGAAAATTACCTGAATAAAGAAGTACTGAATATTAATCTAGATCCATAATGCTTTGAAGTAGAGGGGATCAAAGAGCATTCTTCTTATCAGCTACTCCTCTCTTCTCTTTCCCAATAGCAAGTAAAACATCCAATCTTGTGAACTTTTTGGCTGCTCAGCCCCAGATCACCTCCAAGTCTCCAGATGTTTCCTGAACTCCCCTCTTCTTTCCTTTCACTTAGTTTGTCCTGTAATTAAGTAGCTTTTTCTAGCTCTTGGAAATTTTCCTCCAGCCCTTAATTCCTTGTTGCCTTGGAAGGTAAATTGGCAGACCCTTCTAGTTTTATATATTGCCATACTAATCACTATAGAAAAACTGTCAAGAAATCATAAAAATAATAAACTAGAGAAATGATAAATGTTTCCAGAATTGTATAAAGTATGTTGTCTCTGCTGCTTCATTTCTAACTCCCTTACAGATGTGGTAACTACAAGTCCTGCTGAGCTCCTGCTCTCTAATTTTATTGTTAACAATGTGGCTCATCTTCATCCCTACTCTTTGTCTGATCTTGTTTCTCTGAAAGGTCATGCAGAATCCTTCCTCAACAATAGTCTTCTTGACAGTGTTTGATCTGAAGATTCCAATTAGTAGTCTTATCTGGATAATTTGAGCTCTGTGTTGGCCAGGTGAAGTGACACCTCTTCACATGTCATTGCCCAACCCAGCCATCACGAAAACACCTTTCAGCATACAAACGTGGTGCAGAATCTGAAGGTAGAGACCAGGAACAACAGGAAGGGATAATGTTGTGCTTTGCACATTCCTCTGGATTTCATTTTTTTCCATGACTTGTGCTCTAACACCACAGGCAGAATGGAAACAGATAGCACATCTTCACAACTGAAACCAAATGTAAGAAAATGCTGTAATGTGCAAGGTGATTTATGTCAACCAGGAAGTTGCTGTTTTTGATGATTTACTAATAACTTTACACCTCTGTGAAACTCCTATGACACAAAGTAAAAGCAATGAATTCTTAGTGGCAGCCAACAGAGCTGAATGAGAAACATGCCACCTTCACTTTACCGTGTATTACATGTCTACCTGTACTTGCCACTAGCCTCTGCCATCATGTTGCCCTTGCCACTGTACCATGTTCCAGGAGAAGTCATATTAGAAAAATTTCAAGTTACTTATCTTTATTGAGCTTATATTTGAGAAGCCATACATGGCTAAGCTCTCCACTACAGTGGAACCATGTGAGAACGGGACCCTTATATATTTATATACCCTATGTGAGAGGTAACTTGACTTTATTTATTCAAACTGAGAAGACAGAAACACTGATGCTATCAAATACTGTTGGCAGAAATAATGCATATTAGTAAATGCAATGAGAACCTGATTTTTTTTCTATAAACAAAACATAATTAAATCCCATGATTAAAACCCAATAAAACAGATTTTTAAAAGATTGCCACAGCTATCCATCTGCAGCTGGATGCAACCATCCAACCAAAAGGTATTTAACTCTATTGAATGCTGGGCCTTGTAATAAGTGTTAAGAGTGCTAAAATGAATAAATATCATCTCTGCTCTCAAGAACAGTAGTCTAGTGGTAGAATAACATATATACAAGGATCTAACAGCAGATTTCTTCCAAGATCACAGCATTTCTGAAGGGTGGGAAAGAGGTCCCAGAGGGGTCGTGAGCACTGATATTGAAAAGAATTGATTATCTAGAAGGAGCATAACTTTTTGGAAAACAGAACGAAATGAGATTATTAAGGATATGGCTCATCTCCATGAGAGATGAGCTGTCAGTAGCAACAGCAATAATCACTGAGCTCAAAGCATGGCTAGAGTCATCTCCCTACCACCCTTCTTTGTACTTTCCAAACAGTTTAGAAAGAGACTGCATAACTTTGGGGTTTGTTTCACAATGAATGCCTGGGACCACTTTCATTTCCCACTCATGGAGGCCAGTAAATTCCTTCCCTAACGACACTGTCCTTGAACTTCATGACACGAGGCCCTCTCTGTAACTGCATTTGAGATATCAGCCAACATCACTTGGGAGTAACCTAGCTTCCTCCTTGTCCTTAATTTGGTAGTTAGAAGCTATTATTTTGGAGGGCATTGAATCTTCCTGCAGTTCCCAGGCACTAGATAGTAAACCACTAACAATTTGCACGCAACAGTTTTACAGAGGTGTTGGGAGGATAATCAATTACCAGGCTAATGCTGCTTCCCCAGTTTTCCCTGCCTTCAATTTCTCCTCCATCAAAACATCTGCTATAATGTTGTCAGCTTAATATTTCTATAATACATTTCTAAGTAAAGCACTCCCTTCCTCAACATCCTTCAATATCTTCTTATTGCCTATCAAAATTCTCAACAGCCAGTAAAAGTTCTCAACGATCTGGCCTCAAACTACTTTTCCAGCCACACTTTGTGTGTGTGTGTGTGTCTTCTTCCTAAACTTAAGCCATAATATATTGAAATATTGTTTGAAAGATCCCAGGTACAGTTGCAGTACCAGGAATGTCAGTAGATAATAAATAATAATTGTACAACAGAACCCAGACCTTGATGGAGAAAGAAATTTTCTTTTACTAAATACAAAACTAATAAAAATAATAAAACAAATCATACAAATATGCAAAACAACTGGGTTGATTATTCTCCATTTGCCTCTCCCTATCCGTACCCTCCAATCCATTTTCCATCTTTGTGACCTGAGGGACTGACCATGGGTTCCTTTGCCCTTTGACTTTTGGTCGAGTTCAGCCAACAGGAGACACCAAAAAGTGACAGACAGGCAGAAGGAGAAAGATGTCAGTGCATCTCTCTTCTTGCTCCTTCCTGCTTGGCACTGCAGCTCTTGTGGCTGCTGCATTTTATGCCACATTAATAATTTCTTCCTCCTGCTTCTTTAGGCCTAGCAGTAGTGACCATTTCCCACTTTGCTAGTCATTGGGCATCTCAATATCCCTGCCTACACTTCTGTGAATACCTTTTTCAACTGCCATTTACAATCCCAGCCAGATGTGCTTTGTTTCTTGCCTGGCCAATGACAGTTACAATGCTGGGGTAAACACTCAATGACTAAGTATAATAGCCTCAGATGGCCTTCAAAAATAACTACAGTTGAACTGATCCAGTGGACTAAATGTGAGCACTAATGACACAAATGGGAGAGGATCTGGAGAGGGTAAGCTGACAAACCACTACATTCCCCTTCTTATTCTTAATGGCCTCCCTTATTTTTTATGTGGGGAGAATAAACTTAGAGCAAATGAAGCAGACATGATGATGTAAGAAGAGAGTAATTTAAGTTCAAGGCTTTATTTGATCTCAAATGCAAGGGAATTTATAACAGGCTGGAGTCTAGGGACATGATTTGTCCTCAGTTTCCCTTGCTGTGCATAGGTAATGAGGCTGAAATTGATAACACACTACCCAGAGAGTCACAGTCAAGTTCAGAAAAGAATTTGGAAAATTAATGACTGTGCTATTAAGACTGCCTTCTTCTCCAACCAGCCTCCCCTTCCCTGTGCTGGAAATGAGTTGTTTCAGCATCCCTTTTCCATTATTCTCTTGCACACCATGCACTGGCTAGTTTGGAAGTAAATATATGAAAGTCTGTTCCTAGCTAATAGCTGACTGTGCTTTGAGACACTTTCAGAGATGGCTTAAGAGAGCAGTCTCATGGCCAAATTGCACTGACTTGTCTAATAATATGATGTGCGTTTGTCAAAAGTAAAATACAATATGTTAATTTAAAGACTGACTAGGTCTACTGAAGACGAGTACACAAAAGTGATGCAGGAAATTCAGAGGTGTAGTTGAATATTCACAATTGAGTACTCTAATACCTCTTTATAACAAAACTGTAACCAGTTTATTGCAAAAATCTCAACCCTGTTGGGGATAAACTAAGAATGACTTTTTATGTTTTGAATTGCTTTCTTCAAATATACTGTACTCATCAAGAGTTCTACAGAGAAACAGAACCAACAGGAAATGAGGCTCATGCACAATGAGGAGGGCAAACTGCTTTACTTAACCTATCAATTAAAATAGATAGGATATTTTAATTATTTATATTATAGTATAGACACAATTATATTATTTATTTTTAAAAAATAAAATAGAGAGTATTTCAACCAGAAATACCCTCACCGATACCCCCAGAATAACATTTAACCAAACATCTGGGCACCCAGTGGTCCAGGCAAATTGACACGTAAAATCAGACATCACATGGTTTTTGAGTTACCCTTTGCTGTGACACTTATAACATCCCAGGCAAATCCCACGACTTTGCAAGCACTTTCAGTTTTGGAACTACATTCCATGCCACTTTAAAACCCCAATCCCATACCAAATGTCATGCTTCCCCTCATCACTGGCTCAACATTTGGCCTTTGCTCTTTTACTCATCCTCCCAGCGTAGCCCCTTATGAGATAGGGACAGAGTCTGGGAATGTATCATCTCTTTATCTCTCCTTTCCAGGCCTAACTTCACAAAGAATAGGGGAGGCAGAGATATACTTAGTTAACTGTTCACTCATTGGTCCAGAAGAGTTCTCCCTGGCCTCTCTCTGGTTCATGGCCTCCATGTGGATAGGGCATTGTTTTACCTGGGGGCATGTTCAGCTTTGACTTAATCCCCTGTCTCTGAAGTCTCCTGCAGAAAGAAGCCATCATATCGCTCTTCCATCCCCAAAGGAATCTAAGTCCTTGTACAGCTGAAGGTAGAATATTATGTTACTTGACCAGCAGTAACATGGCCATCTTACAACTCCTCCCTCCTCTGTAATATTGTATGTTAACCCTCTTGTGGAGTCACAGGAGCTGCTGGAACACTCTTCTTCCTTTTCTAGTATAGCATAGCTACAAACTAGAAGTTCTAACATCAACATCTAACATCTTGGCATTATGTTACTGCTGCTTCTCTCATCACCTTCTAGCATCTCCCAGGCCTAGGATTTCGACCTATGAACCATCTTAGAAACAATGATATTCTTCACTGACTTTCAAAACTATACAGCTAGCATTGGTTAACGCTAAAGCCTTCCCATTGGCTTGTTGCCTATGACCTGCTAGCTGGTGAGAGAGATCTCTGAGGCATTCTGTTGCATCTTTTTGTACTGCCTGTGCTGAGCTTTGCACCTCCTGGGCTCTGTCTGCCTGTCAAAACACCCCATTACCTCGTACTAAACTTTCCCTCACCTGTCATAGCAAGTTTCTCCTGCCTATTACTAGAGTCTAGACTTTTTTCTCTCATCTTTACCCACTGCTCTTCACTTTTTAACCCCTACCCCACTCCAGTACCTGTTCTATTTCTGTCTAATTCCTGATTCTCTCATTGCTATTTACTTCTTCCAACCTGGTCATGTTATGAGAGAGGATCACTTGCAGTTTTATTTAGTTTGTCTCAGGCTGCTCTGGCCAGTCAAGATTATTTTGGGTCCTGAATTTGTCATAATAAACATTAGGTATTTATCCCAAATCTAAAGTAATGTCTACAATTTGTTAGTGGGTTTTGGAGTTATTCAGACCTCTGCTTGAATTCTTGTTCTGCTACTTGTGACAAAGGGCAAATAATCTCTCTCATCTACAGATTCTTAATCTGTAAAATAAAGTTGATGTTAAAAAATAAAAAATAAAAATAAATAAATCTGTTAATAAAGTTGGTGTTCAGATCAAGCAAGGCATATTTCATCAAATCTAAAATACTATTGATTTCAACACATACTTTTGAGATATTAAAATATAAAAGCAATGTGTGTCATAGAATTGATGCAGTAATGTATGTGCAATCCCTCAGCCCAATACCTAGCCACGAGCAAGTGCTGAGAAAATAAGAATTCATTTCCAACTCCCTCATGTGTACCTTATTGTGACCTTACTGCCTTCTTCCTCTTCAAAAATCTCTTAAAGTTACAGGGGAAAAAAATGCCAGAAGGGAAAGTAAGGAATGAATAAAAGATTTGAGAATACTTTTGATCTTTCCTTTTGCTTAAACAGAGGCTTTTCTTCATTTAAAGTCTAAATAGCACTAATCCCAGATGTACGGTTTCCTGTAGAAAATGCTTGTTCCACTTTTGGAACTAGAAGACATTTCAAGAACCAAGAATCAAAGATAGTTTTTCACTTAAGAAAAAGGGGATGTTGCTTAGCTTTCACTGTCGCATGCCCAAGATCATAGTGTGTCTCTTGCCACAAGTATGTTTGGCGTGACGTTTTATCTTTTGATACAAAAATATTATTTTTTACTGTAGGCATCTGTATGGCTGGCAGAAAGGTTTGGAAAGATAAACAGAACTAGATTAAAAAGACACGTTTGGTCAAGCTAATTAATTCAAACTTTTCTCCTGGAAGTGATGGGAGAACACAGAAAGATGTTATGCAGTTATGAATGAGATAATCAGGTAATCATACTTCCACTTCCAAAAAGTCATTCAGGGGCAATGTGATGAAAACTGCATGAATGAAAAGTAGAGCACTAAATCTACACTAGAGCCAAAATCCACAAATGATCTAAAATTGCAAGTGAAAATAAATATATGGTAGAAGAGCAATGGTCCAAATGCAGTTTAACACAGGGACGTCCAGCCATACATGTGGTCTCCATCAAGTTGAAAAAACAATAGCTTTAATATATACAGTCGGTGATTGCTTACATATTCAGGTTTCAGAGAGGAAATCCTAAAAGTAAAAAAAATGCAGAAACTGTGTTAAGACAGTTCAAGAGACTCTATGTAGCATAAGATTTTGCAGTAACAGTGATTATAGTGCTTAGTTTACATTGCTATAAAAACAGAAATGCCATAGACATGTAGCAAAGATCTAGGGATCAAGATATTCCATGGAACACCTGGATATCAGCTCTGGGCACCAAAAATATTCTTTGTACTTAATAGGCATCTTAAGGTAAATCTTGAAAAGGATTTTAAGGCTAATAATTTTCACCTTTATGTCTGAAAGAAAATACCTAAAATGGTATTCTCTCTGAAGGCAGCGAAAACAATCTGAAGAAGAAGAAAGTCAGGGTACCTTGGTTCTTTCTTGAGAGAATTATTCACATTATGTCACTGTAATGTCATCTCCAGGAGATTCCTAAAGCTTCCTTAGAAAAGAGCCTTCCTTTAAGAGTTTAATGACACATCAAGAAAGAATGCCTATAGAAATATTGGCTAATTAATCATGGAGTCTTTGGAGACAAAACAAATGGGAAGAACCTAACTGGAAAAAAAAAAAAAAAAAAAGAAAAGAAAGGAAGGCTTGACTGAGCCACCACTGAGAAAGAGGAGGAACAAAACCTGAGTGAACCTCCATAGACTTTGGAGGCAGTATATACTACATTATGCTGTGCTGTCTGGACTCACTGGCCAGGTGACTTGAACAGCTGTTATCTTTGAGGGGGATCCAGAGAGGAGAGGTCTCACTGCTGTACTGTGCTGCAGCACAAGTAGCTGTTCCATTTTATCCTTGTTATTGTGCTTGTCTTGTGATGCCGTGTCAGGGGGTCGTATGGAGTCTATAGCAGGTCTCAGGGAGCATATCATGATGGAAGTCACTAAGATTAGCGTCAGTTCAATGAATGTTTAATGAGAGTCTAATACGGGCCAGGATTTTTCTAGGTGCTTGTGAACTGTCAGTGGGCACAAAAGAAATGACGTTGAGGAGTTAACATTCTGGTGGGGGGAAAGACAATAAAATTTAAGCGGTAAGTAAATTATATAGTGTATTAGAAAGTGAAAAGCACTGTACAAAAAAGTAAAATGAGTAGAGTAGATCAGGAGTTCTGGTGAGAGAGGAGGGGAAAGCTAGGCTTCCTGGAGAATGAGAGATTCAAGCAAAGGCTAGAAGAGGAGGGAGTTTCCACGTGGATACGGGGATGAGGGGCATTTCAGACAGAATAACAGCAAGAGCAAAGGCTGGCATGGCATGAACAAAAGTACGGAGGCCTATGTACAGAAAGACAAAAGAGTAAGAAGGAAAGTGGATGTCAGAGAAGTAATGGAGGGTCAGGTACATTGGGCCTTTACTTAGGTTATGAGAGAAAGAGGATGGAATGGTTTGGTACCAACTGTAAACAGATTCTGTGACATGAAATAGGGGAGGCCACCTAGAGTTGACCGTGAAGGACAGTGGGGAAGATAAATTTTACCAGTGGCTGGACCTTGTGTGATATATCTTGGAAGAGGAGTCTAAGGTCTACATCCAAGTTTGTTCATAGGCTATGGCTAATAGTTGCTGTTACACAAAAAGGGCAGAAAAGAATATTGAAGTATCCAAGGAATGCGCTGGAGTACTTTTGGATTCTCCATGCCTGGTGGTAGAAGGCAAGAAAAATCTGTTTGTGAAATACATTCAGGATCTCAAGGGTTAGATCCATCAAATATAAAGGTTTGGGTTTCACACTGGGTGAGAATATCCACCAGCTGGGATGCAGGCTGAAGGTTTATCAGGTAACCTGGAATGTGAGACTGGATGATCAACAATGCTATGTTCTATGATACACTGAAAAAAATCACAAAGTTGAGATTAAAAAATTTTTGAAGCTGTCCTTTAAAGTTACTCAAACTTGATCTGCTGCCAAATACTAGTTGTAGAACATCAGACAAGTTACTTAGCTCCCCTAAGCTACAGTTTATTTATAAATCAGGGCTAATTAAAGTGCCCACATGAAAACGCTTAGAGGACTAAATGAAATGATGCATGCATAGAACTTAGCAGTGTTATTTTATTATGAATAAGTCAAAATCATTTACTCCAGTATATAGCATTATTATTTAATTGGACTTAGATAGGAGCATAGGTAATTAATCTATAGGCAGGAAAGTAGAGTGCAGATCCCACCAACTGGGAGTCTGTGGAAGTCCTTATTGCTTCTGTTTACTCAGTAAATTAGAAAGAAGCATCATCAGCTGAGAGTGGGGATAGATTTTTGAGAGTTTAAAGAGAGGCAAAGGTATGAAATACTCATCCAGAATTTAAGGAGAGAGAAGAGACTTGGAAAGTATAATATGATTACCTGGAGAAAACTCTGTCTTTTATACAAATAAGAAGTTGCACGTGGATAGTGTCTGAGTATTAGGAGAGATTAAATCCACAAGCCTTGTAATATTATGTTCATATCACACGGAATTCAGATGACCATGTGACAAGGCTGTCCATGAATGGTACATCTTATCTTCCAACCCTAAAAGTCAGGCATACTCTGCCCTGCTGTTCTCTGTCATCAGGAGGAACTGCTTAAGCAAGCCCTGATGTCATAATTAGAAGACAAGTGCTTTTGGTCCACACCTCTAGGGTGCCTACTCCTCTTGTTCTACTACTCTCATCCCAACCCAGGTCGAGGACTTGCTGGAAATTTCTTAGACACAGCCGTCTGTAGGCAAAAAAGAAATGGAATAGGTACTAGAAAGTGAGTCATGCATAACTAATACGGTCTTATGATCAGGAGCAGAAATGGTGAGTTTAATGTCAGTAGCTGTGACAGCAGTGTCTGCAACAGATTGATTTTTTTATATGACCTTGGCTGTGGACCTGGCAGCTGCCTAGCTTTCCTTGCTCCTGCCTGTTTGGCAAACCTCGTTCTATAGGTTCCTGTGATTGTATGAACTACCCTCTCTCCTGTTCATTGATTCATCTATTTGTTTTTTTCTTTTCGATGGAGTCTTGCTCTGTCACTCTACAGGCTGGAGTACAATGGTGCGATCTCGGCTCACTGCAACCTACGCTTTCTGGGTTCAAGTGACTCTCCTGCCTCAGCCTCCAGTGTAGCTGGGATTACAGGCGTGTGCCACCACACCCAGCTAATTTTTTTTTAGTAGAGATGGAGTTTCACCATGTTGGCCAGGCTGATCTCGATCTCTTGACCTCGTGATCTGCCTGCCTCGACCTCCTAAAGTGCTGGGATTACAGGTGTGAGCCACTGTGCCTGGCCAGATTCATCTACTTTTTAAGGGAGCCAGGATTGGTTTCAGTTTCTTGGAACTAAAAAGCCTGACTGACAGTGGTGACTATGACTAGTGTGAGAAATAAAAGATAACTGACTCTAAAAGCAATGCCATCAATCAGGAGGATATAACTCAATGCAAATGGTAGTTAGTGTAAATGTATAATTAAATACATGAGTTTCAGAAATTAGCTGGAGTTCACGTTATATTCCTAGAGATTGGGCTTCTATGAAGAACAATCAGAGAATCCTTCAGGACAAATGCAGAGTTCGAGAAATTCTTTTGGACAATAGTGGATGAGCCAATAAAATTGGAATATGAACACTCATAGCAGCTTTATTCGACTTCACCCCAAACTGGAAATAACCACATACTCATCAGGAGACAAGTGGAAAAACAAATGTGATGTGATGATATAATGGAATATTATTCAGTAATAAAAAAGAATGAACTATTGAAAAGGAACAACATGTATGAATCTCACAAAACTTTATATCAAGTGAAAAAATAAGGCAAAAAAGAGTATATACTGTACTATTCCTTTTATGTGAAGTTCTAGAATTGGAAAAACGAATTTACAGTGATGGCAATCAGATCAATGGTAGCCTAGGGCAAGGAGTAAGAGACTGCAAAAGTGCACGAAGCAATTTACTGAGTGATGGAAATGTTGTATAATTGGAGTGGGGGTGGTAGCTACAAGGGTACATACATAATCAAATCTTACCAAATGCATCACACTTAAAACATGTGCATTTCATTTATTTAAATTATACCTCAACAGAGTTGATTTAGAAATTATATGCTGGTGGGACATAGATTTGTGGTAAACATAAGCTCTAACTTAACTAGCAGGGTAGTTCGGTATAGACCTTGGAGACACACAGCTGAGTCTGAATCCAAGATACTACATCCAGTTAGTAGCTATGTAACCTTGGGAAAATTACTGCAGATATAGAAAATTGGTATCCTCATGTCTTTTACAATGTGTTTAAAGGAGATAACACATGAAACTTCCCAGCATGTAGCAGAAACTCAACAAATAATAGTTTCAATAAATAACTGAATGGATTAATGGTGCCCTAATTGATGCTACATATAAGCTTCCTTCTGAGCAAAGCAGATGTTAGCAATTCCTTGCATGCAGATTGCTGTGTGGTAAGAAATTGTCACTGCACTAAAAGGTCACTATCTATAAAACACAAATAAAAAAGGTCTAAGGCTTATGACATGGTCTGGCATGAGTCTAAGTATTCATATCCTGACATATATTATTGAGCATCACAGCTCTGATGAAGGAGTCTGAAGCTGTACAGCATTAGAACACGTTCTTTGGAGTCAAGACAGTCCTAGTCTGCTGCCATTTAGTCATTAAGAAATTTAGACATACACGTCTTTTCCTTAAACCTCAGTTTTTCATCTGTAAATGGAAGTATATACAATAATCACCTCAAAGAGTTTTGGTAAGAATTAAATGAGATAATGCAAGCCAAGCATTTAGCACAGTATTATATTTTAATTAACAAATCAATATGTTTTCTAATTTCTTTAATTGATTTTGATTTATTAATAATAAAATAACACTCTGCTAAGTTCTATGCATGCATCATCTTATTTAATCCTCTACTCATTGTGGTCCACTTTTTATTTGTGATACCTTTCCACTAAGCAACATATAAAATAAGTCCAATGTAATATTTGAATGACTTTGGAGGAGCAAGAAATTATATTGTAGGAAATAAAGTTTTTGCATGGCTCCAGTTATAACAATAAGCTTACTTTGTTAAAGCATATTTTAGACTCCTCATACCTATAACTAAGAAAGAAATGGGAATATTCTGAAGAGGAAGATTAGCATAGCTTCTCTTGACAATTACTTTAGTCATCATTCCAGAAGAATCTTCAAGGAGTTAAGCACATACCCAAAACCTCCATGGGTACCTCTCTAGAACTGGCTGGTGTAGCTAGAACAGTTAGCTAGAAGTATGTGCCACATAAATCAAGAATCCTTTGAGGGCTCATTAATCTCTTTATTCCTATTGCTTGCCACATGGTACACACTCAACAGTTGTTAGCTGGAGTGGGGGTTGGAGGGAAAATAAAAGCAACCAGTATCAGTTGTAGCTTATGTAAGAGAACCTGTGCCTGTCTCTCAAGGCTCCAAGAAGATAAAATTGTAAGAATGATTAGAAACCATTTATGAGAAGTGGTGAAAAGGACAGGAAATATTGAAGGAGGCACACCTACAGAGCATGGAACATTAGCAACGTAAGCTACTTAATTGATACAGGAGGAAGTTACAAGCAGTGGAAAAATATACCATGTAATTGTGAAAATAAGAGGTTTCTCTTAGGATTTACTTAAAATTAGTCTAAGTAATTGAGCCATACAAAAGATAAAGAAGTCACAGTTTAGCACTAGGAAGCTACACTATTAATTGGCAAAATAAAATATAAAGAGGATAAACAAGCCTGAGATCAAACCTTATGGTTCTTTCTGCAATTCTGAAGTCTTAATTTCAGGATATAAAAGTACTCAAAGAGTATTTTGTAATTACAAACCAATAAGAAGATCCATCCAGGAGGAATAATTATATAATTTCTGCCCGGCTTCATTGTGTGAGGCTTAGAGAACAGCAATAAATAGAATCCTCTATCATTATGACTGCTGCAGCCAATGACTCACCATTACGACTGGGACTACATCCTAGAATAGTTTTTTTTTCCCTTTGTGTATCATATGAGAAATTAAACAGACTATGTTTTCCAGTAACTTTAAAAAAAAATTAGAAAGAAACCCAAACTTGATTTTGTTTCTCAGGTTCTTGCCAGTAATAAGGTAAGTAATAAAGTTGAGCTATTATTAAAAATACAATAAATTTCTGTTTTGAAAGCATTTTTCATTCGCCTTAAATTGCTAGTCTTAATTGATGAGAAACTGATTTATATCTCCAGTGACCCATGGCTCATAAATATTTACAACATCAAAATATCATCCATGTAAATAATTGGGGTTCAGTTTCTGAATTATTAATATCAACACTATAAATTACATTAAGAAATTGGCTTTAATCTTGCTAGTGAGTTTTAATTAATGAATATTATAACTACCTCATTAAAAATTCACATATGATTTGTAAGAAATAATGGCACTTGAAGACTAAAAATATAATAAAGAAACAGCATGACTATAAACAAGTTACTCTAAAAACAAAGATAAAATCTTCATTTTTTAACTCTCCATTTACCTCAGCCTGATTCAAGAATTTGAAACTTTTTGCCATATAAGTTGTGCTTATTTAGTCAGTTCCATTTCTATTTACAGGGGAAATGTAGTATTTCCTTTCAGTACAAGCATTGGCAATCTTTCACCAAGTGGACTCAGCCTTGGATGTTTTGCCTGGGGAAGATGAATAGTAAAGCACTAAAGGGCAGCAGAAGTAATCAGTCCATGATAAGCCAGGTTGTAATGCAGAATTTTGCTCATGTTGACCCCAACAACCCATCTTCAGTTTGTTTAACTTACATGCTAGGGATTCAAAGACAAATGAAACCTGTTCCTAAGCTAGTAGACCATGCAATCTCTGAAGTTCCATACATAATGATATCAGATCCATACTCTGTATTCCATGGGTGACTAGCTACCCACGTCCACTGAAGCCACATCCAGATCACCTGGTCTAGGTCACTAGTTTCCTTACCTGCAACTTATTACTGGCAAGCATATTTCTGAATCAAGTCAGCTGCTTACAAAATGAATGAAGGTCATTATAGTATGTGATACACATTTCACAGTATCTCTTATTATCCCACCCACATAATTTTTTTTTTTAATAGGAAGTAATTACAGAATGTTTGGCATACCTAGCATGACCAAGTCTTCTACCTTCTTGCTGCTTCCTCTACCTTCCTTTTCAAGATTATCAGATTACCTCTCATCTTTGGTCATTGCGCTTTATCTGGGATGAAATGCTGGACTGTGGAGTTAGGCTGTATCCCTGCTAGAAATTCTGTTTTTGCTCCAGGCTAGATAGCCTCCTGTTGCTGAACGTTCAGGGACACCGAATCAGAAGTTTTCCAGTAGATCTTCTGAAGCTAGCTCATAATTGAGTATCACTCCTGAAGGGTAAATTCCAAGTTTCCCTGAAGGAAACTGGATTGGAAGAAGAAAAAAAAGGCGACCCTGAGAGAAAATATCCAGGCCCGAGAGTGCCTAGCAGTGGCAGGCCATGGTGAGGAGCAGCAGAGGTTCTGAGGGAAAAGAGACTGTGCCTGACAATTTGGAAGCCACACTTCCATTGCCACTCCATGAGTGTCCTGGGAGATCATAGTGTGCAAACTCCTGATTCCTGGCACATAGCTTCAGTGTTCTTCTCCACCTTCCCTTTTTGTTCCTATAGTCACTGTGAGAGTCTAGAAAGTCCTTGGCAAGGGGAGGAGCAGGACTGCATAAATGACGACTTTGGAGAACAACTGAGCAGTCAGTCTACCTGAATGCAGAAAAATACCAGGGGAGGCAACGGGGCATGAGCTCAAGGACATAGGATTTAAAGTCTGGCTAGAAAGGACCATTCACTAGTTGTATAATTTTTAGCGAATGGTCCTTTCTAGCACAGAAATAATCTATTTTAGACGTAAAAGGGAAATGAGTGATAATGCCAGCCGGGTGTGGTGGTTCATGCCTGTAATCCCAGCACTTTGGGAGGCCGAGGCGGGCAGAGTACGAGGTCAGGAGATCGAGACCATTCTGGCTAACAAGTTGAAACCCCGTCTCTACTAAAAATACAAAAAATTAGCCGGGCGTGGTGGCAGACACCTGTAGTCCCAGCTACTTGGGAAGCTGAGGCAGGAGAATGGTGTGAACCTAGGAGGCAGAGTTTGCAGTGAGCCGAGATCAAGTCACTGCACTCCAGCCTGGGCGATACAGCAAGACTCCATCTCAAATAAATAAATAAATAAATAAATAAATAAATAAATAAATAAGATAATGCCATCTTGCACAACATTGTTGTCTTGATCAAATGGAATATCTATGAAAGTGTGTTGTAAGCTATAGAAAACTGTGAACAGGTTTAATATATATTATTCTATTGTGAGAGTGAATAAGATAATACAAAGTTCTTAACAGCAAGACAGCACTTGCTGCATACTACCTACTGTCGTTGCTGTTACTTTGTGGTTATTATTGTTAAAAGTAAACTATGGGTGAGGGCTGATGATGACAGATGGATTGGAAAAAGCTAGATTCAAAACATTATAAACAGAATAACCTTAAAACATTAAAAAACACATAAGCTTAAAGAGAAAATCAGAAGAAAAATATATATATAAATGTTATCAGTAGTTATCTCTGGGTGAAGAGATTTCAAGTTTAAAAGGGAGATTTATTACAAAGTTTGTTCAGCCTCTTTCTTTGAGGAAGTTTGTCCCCATTCCCTAGTCCACTTGAGTAGAGCAGAAGCAACTATGTCTTGTCATTTTACTGTTCCACTCCAGCCTATGCTATACATGATTGTGCCGGGGTGGGCTATTGACCTAAGTTGGGTCCATGAATTTCTTTCTAAATAATCTAAGTATGGAATGGAGAGGGAGTATAATACTTAAATTTTTCTCTGCATAGATGAGCCATAAATTCTAAAACTTAGGCGTGGCCATGCTTTCTGTCACATGGGTTAGAAAAGGTTGAACTACCGAAAGACTTAAGAACACAGGAAAAGTGCAGAGAGGAGCAGAAAGAGGCCACAAGTGAATCCTAACAGTCCTTGAGGCTTTGGAAACACATGTATTCCTATTGTAGTTTCTTGAAGATGAATTACACTTAAAATAAATGCCACTGTTTGCTTATCTAGCTTGACTGTGGTTTATGAATGTTTTGTCAAATACAAAGGATTTTTTTCTTTATGTTTCCCATGATGGTTATGCACTTATCTTACAAACAGAAAAAATATTTTAAAAAGTAGCTGTGCACATAATAAGTGAATAGAAAGCTAAGATACAGAACTCTAACCTCAGTTATTTTGCAATCACTCAGAAGAGCAGATTTTTATATTAGGTTTAAAAAATGATTTCTACCCCCAGAAGTCACTAGGAAAGGGAACGGGGCCTTGCAGAATATTAGCCACTTGGTTTGATCTTAAGTCTCCAGATTCAAATTAACATTAGTAACATTAAGAGTGAATTAACAAAAAGCCCCAGCCTACTTGATCTCCACTCACATTCTTCTTGCAACTGAGTACTTACTTGTAGCAGTCATGGACTTGGTCCAAAAAAGCTCTTTGCAAAGAAAGTATTAAAAGCAGTGTGATTTCCTTGGCCTGCTCTCTTTATTCTGTTCAAGCACATTAATTTGCCAACTCAACAGAAACTGGTTCTTTTCTATTCCAGAGAAACAGCAGTAAATTTTGAACAGAAATATACAGCAGTACAGTCTTCTTTTTTTCTCTTTCTCTCTCAAATTAAATGCTAGTGCATTTTAAAGACTTTCAGGTTAAATCCCAGATTATTAGGGATTCTAAATTTTGTCTATGCATTTTTTGTTTGCCTTACCCTTAAGTCTTAAATAAGTTCATTTCTTTATTTTCATCATTGAGGAGAAATGAATTTGCACAGAATAGAGTTCCAAGATGTAGATAGGGGATTTTGAAGAAACCACTGCTCTTTGAGATGTATATTCTTTCTCATCAGCACATAGGAAAAGAGCAAAGATGGTTTTTCACTGTAATTTAAGTTGCATATCTGTAAAGTATTTCAGCACAGGTTTAACTGTGATAAACGACATTCCTGAATATTCCATTTTAAATACATATAAATATGATGTGTGTCTCTGGCTGATTTTTTTGCTCCCTCTAATAATAGGAAAGACTGCTGCAAGCTATGAAAGATTAACATCTATAAGTTATTTTGCCTTTTGGTTTAGTGGAGTGAGTTGATTTATCTCTGTTAAGCCAAGAATATGGCTCTAAGCTGAGCGTACAATTAGACACGATCCCTTTTCAAGTGCAGAAAATGTGGAGAAAAAAATAAAATGTATGCTTTTTAAACATACTTCTTATTCTAAATGAAGAAATCTAATTTAGGCCTTAAGTGGGAGATTCACAAATATCTATACCTTCCAGCTCCATAGAAATTAAATTACCAGGAGTGATATTCCTATTTGGTAATTTCAGAGGGACTGCAGCAACATAAACAGATCCAGACTTCAATCTTTGAAATTTGATTTAGTAAAATAAATTATTTGCCTGATTTCAAATTGGTATGGTTTGCATTCCAATTTTGTTATTTTCTTTATCCTGAGCTCTTGTTTATGTTTCTTTTTTGTTTTTACTTTTCTTTTTTGTGACAAACTTTCTCACTAAAGATAGCATGTTCTTCATCTAGAAAATAAATTGGGGAAGGGGAGACCAATCTGCCTTCAGAATCTTCACACTGGGATAACTTATGTTTTCTCTACAGAGATGTGCTGGCCTAAAGGCCATAGTCCTCACTGTTAGAAGCTTTGACAGCAAAACAAGATGGAGCCTGAACCCTTCTGTGCCTAGGCAGCATCTGTTTGGGAGAGTATCGATGCTTGACTCTCAACTCTATAGACTGCTGATGCAGAAAAAGGCCTAGGGCATCATCCTATCATTTTAAAGATGAAGCAAGTAAGGTTCAGAAAAGAAAAGTGACTCGTCCAGGGTTTTCTAGTTTGGGGCACAGGTGGGCCTAAACCCAGGGCTGCCAGTTCCGCTTCCAGAACTCCTTCTTATGCTATTTGCTCTTGGCAGGCTATAAGCAATTTTACATCTAAAGCTGTATTTTCTAGTTTTAAGTTAATTCCTCAAAAAGCAACACATTCTCTGAGGTTTATAGTTTTGTGTCATTATCATGCAATCAATATCACCCTTAGAAATAAATTCAATAAAATGTTTATCAAATAGTTTTTGCTGCTTCTTGCAGGGGTCTCAAATACATTGGACATACTAGCTTTGTAAATCATATTAGCCAGTCAACGGCCACTAACAAGACAGGTGAAGAAGGAGATCAGAAGGTGTATGAGGTAATGAAGTTACCAAGAACCCAGCAGTGCCAGGAAACTTATGAGCTAGGTAATATATTTTCCATTTTACAGAAAAGAAAATTGAGGGTAGAAAAGCTAAGTAATTGTCCCAAGGACCTACTTGTATGGCAGAGCTAAGATCTCAATCTGAATTTTGATTCCAAAGTTCATCTTTCTTAAACTAAGTATTTGTAAACCAAATAGCAAAACAGGGGATGGTGCTCTTTAGAAAGCTCCAAAATATTATTCATAAACACTGCTTTTTAAGTCCCTGTATTCCTCTGGCCCTTTGGCTGTTCCCCATGAAAGAAGGTCAAGTACTTAAAGACTCCTTTTAGTCATGTTGTTAATAAATAAAGCAATGTTATTTAAAACTTTGGGTGCTATTGTCAGTCAAAGATACCACTGATTTTTCTCTCCCACACAGGGAAATGTACACAAGGTCATGGAAGCCCTGGAAAATTATAAATTTTTCAGGGTAGTCCTATTCATCTGGTGCCAGAGTGAATTTGGATTGGCTCTGGGAGGTCACCTTGGTCACATCTGAGTTCCCTTGTCATTCTCATTTTGCTTAACGAAAGAGTCTAAGCATTAAACTCCAAATGGCCAGCTTTGTACCATTGATTATTAATTTTAGGAAACTCATGTTTAGATAACTTTTACATGATATGCAACAAATGATTAACAAATGTTCCTGGAAAGACAGCTGCAAACCAAAGTTTGGTTTCATTTTTAAAACTCATTACTAATCATCACTCTTTTAAAATAACTAATGGTAATGACTCACAATTATGTAGAGTTTAACAGCAGACCAAATATTTTCACATAAATAATCTCATTTAATTCTCACAAGCAATCTTTCAGTAAAATTCAAACATTAAGTGAGTGTTAATCTCTGTTATGAATTGGGGGAAGGCCCTAGAGATACAAAAATAAACAAGAAATTGCCCTTGTCCTCAAGGAACTCACTATAGATACAAAAATAAATAAGAATGACCCTGTTCTCATGGAACTCACCATTTTTATTATTTTCATATTCTGTAAGATTAGGCAAATAAAGCTTAGAACTTAGAATATACTTGCTTATTAAGTCCAGTTACATGGGGGATGAAATTGGAGTTGTTTCATACCAAAACTTAGTTTACTTCATTAACCTTCTGCTCACCATGGAAGTAGAAATGTAAAGGAGCCATAAACATTTGTTAAATTATCTTCCTTAGTTCATTCATTTTTTTAGTTCATGATTTTTATAAATTGGGGAATTTTAAGGTGATGGACACCCGTGTAATCTCTCTTGCTGTCAATACAATGCTTTCTGTTTCTATTGTTTAAAGGAAAAGTTTTCATTATGTTTTGTTAAACAGAAACAGCACCCAAGTTATCTTGTTAGCATAACATATTCAACTAAGCAATTCATAGAGTATCATAGCTAAGTATGCTATTAGCTCGTTTTGTGGGTCTCACAGTTGAGAGGATGAAGGCTTGGGTACAGTCATATGTGCAAAAGGCAGGTTACTAAAAGGTTAGACACAAAGAAATTGTGAAGAAACACTCAGGGAATTTGGCTTCAGTATGAGAGCTGAATAACATCTTGATGGCAATCTTCATGTGCATAAGGAGTTATTATACAAGCTGTTTTCTACATCTAAAAACAGAAGAAAATGAGTTAGTTCAAACTACAGCCCTAGGGATTTAGGTTAGCTATGTAAAACGACTTGCTGACAGGTGAGATTGTCAATTACAATCTCTAGATACCAAGAGAAGTTGTTGAATCTCCCTTAAAAAAAAAAAAAAAGATTTCAAATCTCTTGTTATGGTTCAAATGTGACATGGTCTCAGACAGAAGGGTGGACTAGATGGCTTCCCAAATTACTTTCCAGCTCATTGACTCTACCCCTATAATGATTTCAGCCTCTAAAAGCATTTTTCCGTAGTGAACTTAAAGTCCCACTTTTACTTTGCTAATAGTTCCATATAAGCATTCCATGTAGGTAATAACTTTAATTTATGTTTTTTTCTCCAAAGGTCAGCTACAATTTAAAGAATTTAAAGATACTTTGACCAATGTTTCTAAATGTTAAAAGGTCAAATGTAGGAAATTGCTAACATTTTGAAAATTGCTGTCCCTTTCACTCATTAAGCTTCATAAGAATCTCAAACCACGGAGAACCCAGTGGACATGATTATTTCAAAGCTCTGAGATGATAACCTTTCCCTGAAGTATCCCCCACAGGTTTCAGGCTTTTTCTCACCAAAAATAATTTGAAATTGGTCTTCAGCAGCCTCTCCGAAGTAAGTGAAGCACACTAGAGGAACAGGAAGGAACGGGATATGGTGAACCTACAATATCATTCCATCATTGATTTGACAACCAAGAAATAGCCTAGGATGGTTCAGGAATCTGGTTTAGTAAAATACAAAGTTGAGATTAGAATTCAAGTCTTTTGGCTCCCTGAACAGTGACTGCTTCATAAAACATATTTTTCATTTTCAAAGACTCAAACCAAAGGCAGTTTAAAAAATTAGTTTCAAAATATATCCAGATGTTTAAAGGACTAGACAAACAACACGAAAATCCTTTCTTGTGGAAACGTCTTACTGTGTTTCCATATACGATCAGGAAGTCAGGTAACTTGCCATATTGACAGACATATTCCAGCTCTGTGTACAAATAAAATCCATATCTTTTTAAATGGATTTGTTATGTGTCAACTTAGCAATTCCTCATAACTGTTAAAAGTAGGCTTTAATGGCAGAAAAACTTGGGCTAATCTTGATTTACCAAGTTTTTACATTTGTATGACTTTGGGCAAGTACCTTCAACTTTTTGTTTCTTCTTCTGCAAAATATAGATTGACTGAGGTATTATTATATGTTAGGTGCTTAACACAGGCCTGGCAAATACCAAGTGCTCAGTTAACTGTTGCTGCTTCTGTTATTATTATCATTATTAATTGCCATATGTCTCAAGACTCAGAAAATTACCCTAAGACTTGATAAGAGATACAGCCTTTGTACTTGGCATAAAGGATAAAGGGGCTCCTTTTTAGGACAATAAAAGTTTCCCCTGA
The DNA here is from genome assembly GCF_001698545.2 of Rhinopithecus bieti. NCBI lineage: Eukaryota > Metazoa > Chordata > Mammalia > Primates > Cercopithecidae > Rhinopithecus > Rhinopithecus bieti. The sequence goes on from NW_016806642.1 coordinate 3,180,972, forward strand.
AGCCACGAAAGCCATGTCTCCATTGTCAAAAGAAAATTCACTTTAACGGACATTTCCTACATTTCTTGAGAACCTCATGGGTGACTGAGACTCTTCTAGGGGTGATGGGTATAGATATGAAGGAAACAGTCATGCTCTTCAGGGGTTTCATGGCCAAGAGGTGAAAGAATCATATAAATAGATAAGCACAGCATGATATGGACAAGCAAACAGTAAGGACAGTACAGTGAGAAGAGCTAGGAGGATGCAGAAGGGCAGTGGGCAGAGTTGAGAAGGGCTTATCAGAGATTGTGATCAGTTCAGTTGAGTCTGAATTCTAAGCAAAAAGACAACAAAGGATTATGAATACCAAATTTTTTTTAAACTAAAGTTTTATAGGCAAAAAGAAGTCACTGATCAAATTATTTACTTATCTGCTTGATCTCCAATTGGGCAGAAAGGATCACAAAAGAGTCTTCAATAGATACAAAGAGAGAGAGAGAAAGAGGAAACGATTTTGGACACAAGGCCCTAGACACATACATGTTAGTAAGTACTTACCAAGTAAGCCTTTTTTAGTACATCAGGGATAGTTATCAAAGTAAGAAGTTCATTTTATTATCATTTTATTTTCCCTGAAAAGACTTCTGATATGTTTTGACTGTGTCCCCACCCAAATCACATCTTGAATTGTAGCTCCCATAATTCCCAAGTGTTGTGGGAGGGACCTGGTGGGAGATAATTGAAATCATGAGGGGTGTTTACCCCGATACTATTCTCATGGTAGTGAATAAGTCTCACAAGATCTGATGGTTTTATAAGGGGTTTCCCTTTTGCTTGGTTCTCATTCTCACTTGTCTGCTGCTATGTGAAACGTCCCTTTTGCCTTCTGACATGATTGTGAGGTTTCCCCAGCCACGTGGAACTATGAGTCCATCCAACCTCTTTTTCTTTATAAATTACCCAGTCTCGGGTATGTCTTTATCAGCAGTGCGAAAATGGACTAATACTCCTTAAAGACAATTATCTAGGTAATGCTCTCGACTCTCCCCTTCCACTTGAATGTAGATTCTTATTCTTAACTTGACAAAAAGGCAGACACATAAGTAGGGTCATTATTGATAACCCCAGGTAGTCTACTGACTCGATAGCAATCTGATTATGTGGCTCACATTTACTTTGATGTGAATTAAGATTTTAATTTCTGCTAATTTTTAAATATATGTTTTAAAACGAATTTTACTAATAACAGGAGCAACAGATCAGTCTTTTAAATGTTATGAGACTTGTAAATGTATAGGAGAAATAACCTAAACTCTCTAATAAATCATTCATATAAATAACCTCAAAGAAGATGGCTAGGTGTTTAAAGTATTAGATGCTTATGAGGATGTAGCTCACAAAATTTACCAATACATAAAATATGTTCTTTGCTGAATTGGCCTCTTTCTCCGTTAGGCACTGGAGTCCTAGATACAAGTTTTAGGAGCTCCCTAGACAATACATATCATTTTTCATAATGTATACTACACTAACATGTAAGCAAAAATCACAGCAGCAACAAAATCAAAGGATTATATGGTAAGGTAAGTTCCACACTTCTCTGAGATTATTTGAAGACACAATAAATATAACTATATTTCAACTCTTTGCTTTCAAATAACTAAAATGAAAAACAATTTACCAAATGAAAACTCTGAAGTATTACTATTTTGTTATAATAACAATACACTAAAAACAAACATTCACAACTAATAACGATAATATTTATCTAGCACTCAGTGCTTTGCCAAGTGTGCTTCTACACCTCATTATATTTGAGCTATGTGGTATCCATGTGAAGTGTTATTGTGGCACCTGAAGAAAGCTAACTTCATAGAGTAAGTGCACTTTTAGCTAACACGTTAAGGAATATGTTCTCTCAAAGAGGGAAATTACTAAGTTAATCCTGAATCTTCTTCCATCCAGAACCACCTGTTACTAAGTGCTGTTAGTTCTAACCCATAGCATTTGGTAAACTTTTCCTTTGCTTTTCATGTCTTCCTTACTAAAATGAAAGACCTATAAAGGCAGAGAGTTTGTCTATGATGGCCATATTCTCATTTCTGGAATAGTGGCTGGCAGATAATAGATGCTCAATACATACTTTTAAACAAATAAATTCCTATTATTCTGTTTCTTCAAACCTCCCTATCCTGGATTTCTATGGAACCTCCTAATTAGCGCCATGAGCCAGATTTTCTTTTCTCTCATGTACCTTACACTTGACTGCTTGATGGATTTTACTAAAGGACAGATTTGTTTTACTCCCTAGCTTCAGCATTTAAGTGTCTCATTATTATTACAAATTTCTCACCCTGGCATTTAGGGTCAGCCACTAATAGCCTGACCTACCTTTCACCAGATCCCTGCCTTTAGTTTCCAAACATCCTTTGTGTCATTCTGATCATCCCTCAGATCATCTTGCCTATTTGACTCTGTTCATGCAAGTCCTTTAACTCCCAAAGGCCACATTTATCATCTTTACCTATTGAAATATTATCAGTTTTTGAATATTGCTCTGAAATGCTCCTTCATTCAAGACCCACTGTTGGGAGCCAACACTTTGTCTTATGCACCTGTGTTATTCTGCCTTGTGATTTAAGGTACATATGAATGTTTGTTTTGTCCTCAGTTCTCTAAGCTCACAAAGCCTGACAACTATATCTTACGTATCTTTTACCTTAAAGAATTTACCACATGTAATAAATGGTCAACACATATCTGCTAAGTTGAAGTGATTTCAAAATATAGGGCACAGGATTGGAAAACATGGTGATAATTATAATATCTGCCTTACAGTTTTGTCTAACAAACATAACTGGGAAAATGAAAGTGATGATAATGTTTTTCAAACTTTAAAGTGCCATACAGATTCAGGTATTTTTCAACTGTATTTCATGGAATTTGTTAGATAAATAAGAAATGAAAGCTACTCGGTTATTGTGAGTCCTTCCTGTCATCGCTCGTGGTAAATGAGGGGAGGGGAAAAGGAGAATATTCTTTTGCTCCCGGCAGCCAAATTGCCCAGCAGATGAAAAATTAGCATCTGAACATATTTTATCATTAATGTTCAGCTGGATCCCTAAATTGCTATGTGGTAGCATTTAGAAATGGTTCTTTGTGATATTATTTGGAGGATTAGAGTTTATCATGTATTTAATGCATTAAGCTGATAAAAAAAGACTTAAACAAACACATATCTCCAAACAAGGAAACAAAAACATCTTTACTGGAAAATACTGTAATTCTACTCTGTGTTCCTATCATTGTCTATGGGGGCCCCTCATTTAGAACTCAGCACAAAAGGCAGCCTATGAAGAGAGAAGGGGAGGAAATGGTTTTGGGAACTGGCCTGAGTGGTGCGAGCAGTCTTGTCTCCAAAGGAAGCTGTTTCCCATACCACGTTCTGCTTCAGATATTCCTGATTTTAAAGACAAGCTCGATACAGGTTATGGTATCTGAGAACTTTGGACAAATGTGGCTCATTGTGATATAATCTGATTTCAGAAGGGCTTACGCAATTCACATTCCTTGTCTGAGGCTTTTCCCACATTTCTGGATAGCTGATGACATTTTTTTCTCTTTTTAAAATTCAGTAAAGGAGAAAACATCTGCCCATTATCTGAAAGGCTATAACAGCCACCTCTTTGGAGTGAGAGTGGGGCTATGAATCACTGTTTTTGTTTCTTCATTTCATTTATGTGCAGGTTTAATAGACACCCTGGACTGGTTTGAAACCTCCCAATGACGTCAATGGGGCAGAGAAATTGGAGCAGCGGAGACAGCTGCAATGCACCAACTCTACTGAGGTTTTATTCTTTTCTCCCAGGGTGACATCTGAGACAGATATTATCAATCAAGCCCTCCTGGCTCAGCACCAAATCAAAGGTACTTTATCATTCAAAGCAGTAAAAGCTGCAATTAGATGATCTCTTCAGCTTTTCCCTAGCAATATTTTGTTCATGATAATTAATAATGCAATTAAAACTGAATTAAACAAGAGAATGCTTACTAAAACATTTAACTTAAATAGGGAGCAATTTCCTTTAATGTCTCATTTATAAAATTATTAAAGATCACTCTCTATATATGCTTTGTAAAAAAATTCTAAACAAATTACTATATTTCCTCAAAACAATAACAATGTCAAATGATAAACTCTACCATGTTTCCAAGAAATGTGCAAATGTTCAGGAAAAGAATAAGTACAGATATAACGAAGCTTTACCATCATTTAGGAAGCAAACAACAGCCACACCGAAAAACCCTGTGACAACTGACAGGAAGGAAGCTAGTGCTCTGTGAACTAACATTTATTTCAAAAACATTCAAAATAAAACCAAAAAGAAAGAAGCAGAGCTAACTGCTTTTTTGCTTGCTAGGCATAGCATATTATTTATTGACTTTTCAAGTCCTTTTTTGAGGAACGGTCTTACTTGCCTGAGTAAATAATAATATGTTGAAATCTAAAAAATAAAATAGCACTTAATCTAATTATTTAGTTTTAAAGTAAAGGTCTTTGCTCTTTTTTTCTTGCTATTTTTTTTTAAAGAAGGAAACTTTAAACTACTAAGCCTATCCAAGGCCAATCATAGCAAATCAAACTAATACATGCACTTAAGATAGATTTTGTTTGTTTTAAAGTTACCCAGGAAAGCTAGGCATAGAACACTCTAACCAGAGTGAAAAGTAGGGAAAGGACTGCAATCTCATCTTCCCTTTCGTTCTGGAGTATTTGTTGGCAAACAATGCTGGTGGTAAAATAACTACAAAGTGGAGTAGAGAGATTTAGAGTAAAAATAAGGGTGAAAACATCAATGTCAATCTCAAGATTATGTAGCCACACTCAATAGAATCTAAAGCCATTCAATGTAGAAAGTCAAACTGGCCAAGGGTAAGAAACACAGAAAGAATATTCTTCAGTAATTGCCTATTGTCCAAGAAACAGCATCATCAGCTCATTATGTTATCCCATTAGCTAATAGTATATATGACATGTATTCCTCTAAATTAATAAAAAGATTCCAGAAATATGAAAGACCATTGTGCAGAAGACTTGGTTTTTCAATGAGGAGCGAACAAGAGAACATGTGTTTAAATGTCAGTACTAAGAGTTTAGGTTAGCTAGAATAACAAACTTCTTGCCAATCAGGTAATGTTTACCCAATGGTAGGTATCTAAAGTGTTCTTTAGTACCTGGATTTAAACAGTAAGTTTTGTTTTCACCCTCTTCCATTCATTTAGCTGCGAAACAGATGATAAATTACAGTTCAAGCTACCAAATATCTTGTACATTATTTACAAGTCTGAACTTCCTCCTAACTGAGCAAGCCCTAAACTTTCTTCCATGACCAGATTCATCATTCCTTTCACTCAGCACAATGGTATTGATAAGGGCATTGAGGCCTGTTACATGCAGATTTGTACCCAGCTTCATCTCTTAGTAGAGACATGTCCTTGAATGATTCTGCATATACACAGTAATAATGAAATGACACATGCATAAAACACCTCAGAGGCACTCTATATGGGACAGCTATTAGTCTCAGATATTTATTTTAAAATATGTATTATTGTGTTTCAGTGCCAGGCACAGTGCTAGATAGTGGACACACATACACACACACACATACACATGCACTCTCTCTCTCTCTTTTTCTATCAATCCACAAAGGAAATCAAGCTATCAACTTGAGAATCATTCTTGCCTTCCACATCTGATCACCACTACCACTACCAATAAAAGCAAATAAGACCCCTTCACAACTGTGGGCAATCTGTTTTAACTGCCAGCGGCCGACCCAAACCTTGCCAGTGTCATAAACAAGTGAACAGCTGCCCAAGTCGTTACCTATCCTGGAGTATTCCACCTCTTTTGCCTTTTTGAATTAGTTTTCTCTTTTTCTGGCAATGGCTGCCCTAATTCATGTCTTTTGACCATCTCTTTCCTGAGTTACTGTTATAGCCTTCTGAACAGTTGCCTGCCTTGAGCTTTATTTCTATGATAATCTTTTAAAATTATAAACCCTGTCATGCTTACAAACCTCCATGACTTCTCAAAGATTTTATGAAAAAACTCTGTTCCTTAACATGTCACAACAAATTCTATATGATATGTAGCTTGATTCACATTCTAACTTTACTTTTCTGATGTGACTCTTAATATCCACCTGTGCCATAATCTTTCAGTTTCCTCAACTTGCTGTGTTGTTTCACATGTTCACATATTTTTTGTCCCTTTCCTCCATATATATCTCCCAATTCCTCTTAATAAATGTTTTTATCATGACAGACACTTACCAGATTGCAATACATGTATTCGTTCACATGTTGGTTTTCCTCCCTACTTGACTGTGAATTCCTGAAAAGTAATAACATGTTACTCATTTCTGTTTCCCCTAAATAGGCACATAATGGCATGCTGTGTTTGAAAAATGTTAAATGAATCCATGAGCATTAGAAGTTATGATTACTGTTGATCTACCTTGTCAATGAGATTTTAAAATCCTTTCTATAGAATATGGATGGATCTCTAGGGGGATTCTTGGTCAATTAGTCCCGATTTCCTTCCTCCCTGGACCTTGTTTTCATTGAAGAAACAAGCATTGGATTCCGAACTCATAAGAAAGGATTCTAGAAGTTCTAGAATCACACTTAGACATTTAAAATTCCCACCCTCTGAGGGTTCCCTGTGTTTGTAAGAAGTATACAATCTACCATGTCAGTCCAGAAATTTCAGTGAAGCCAGAGGTGGAAGCCTACAGCAGTCTATACAGCAAGCTAATTAATCATTTATTGACAACTATACTTGTGCAAATGACCTGAATGTCCTGGACCATTTGCCCATTCATTCAGCAACTATTGATTGGCATCTGTGTCATCCTACACATTGCAAATTCAGTAAGGAGCAAATAGGTTAGTTTATATTTAATAAATATTTACTATGGTATACTTTTCTTTCCTTCAAATACATTTTTGATGTTTAAGCAGCCCATAAAGAGGGCTATATTTGCCAATGAATAGTTCTCATGCTCCTGGATCTTCTTCACATAACTTCTGTTTCTATATTCACTCCCTACCCTCCATCATATTCTGTGTTGCTACCCATCTCATATGCAGTCTGCACTGACCATTGACAAATAAAGGAGAAAATTATCATTGCTTTCTAAATATGCACAGACACTTATATAGCCTGGTGTTGCTCATTCACTATATGATGGTGCTTTGAGACTGCAAATTTATATGCTGAGTGAGTTTCCATAGTAAGGTTGACAAACTGAAAGAATCAGTAACTTTGAATCAATTAAAGTCATGAAAAGTTAAGGGCCTGGTATGGTGGCTCATGCCTGTAATCCCAGCACTTTGGGAGGCTGAAGCAGGCAGATCACCTGAGGTCAGGAGTTCGAGACCAGCCTGGCCAACATGGTGAAACCCCGTCTCTACTAAAAATAAAAAAAATTAGCCGGTCCTCCCTAGTGGTGGGTGCCTGTAATCCCAGCTACTTGGGAGGCTGAGGCAGGAGAATAGCTTGACCCTGGAGGCAGAGGTCGCAGTGAGCTTAGATCGTGCCATTGCACTCCAGCCTATGCAACAAGAGTGAAAATCCATCTCAAAAAAAAGAAAAAAAAAGTTAAGGTAGATCTTTTCTGAATAGTTGATTGACATGTACAGACTAGATATTGAGCATGTATATTTCATTATCCAAATGTAATCACAAGGTCCTTGAAAATATTTCACTTATTTACAACAGTTTCAGCATGCAGCATATCTTATATAGCTCTCCTTACCCATAGCATGAGTGCCATAAAAATTTGTTGACTTGCATTTGTAAGCAATCAAAATCTTTTTAGTTAGGAGCACCAAATAGCTCTGGATAAATTGGGAAATAGATATTATTTTTCTTTTTTTAAAGGTCACAAGAAAATTTAAACATATTCATTAACTAAAATTTAAATATTTATGAACTTTATAAATAAAAACTTAAAAATTAAAATCACTGACATTAGCAATCAAGAAATCAGTAATTATACAAGTTGTATGTATTTATCATACGGTAGAAAGAGTTTTAGAATAACACAGAACTGAGTTTTCATTCAGATTCTGCTCAATATTTTTTTCATGAAAATGAAAAAGTTAACACCGTCACAGCCTCAGTTTTTAATATGCAATACAGGGACAAGAGTTCCTAACTAACAGATTGTTATGAAGAATAAATTAGTGGGTACAAGGCACCCTAAATTGGCATAGAGTAGATATTTAAAGTAGTTTCTTAAAACAACATAATGAATTTTGTTTATTTTGACTTCTTTTTGGGGGGGAGAAGAGAAAAAAACATAACACGGCAACTTAAAAATATGTCACCTATCCTGAGCTTTATTAAATACTAAGTTAGAATAAGAGATGTATACATAATTTTCTCCTTTCATTGTCTTTTCTTTCTTTTTAAGGAATAATAGGCATTGTGATGCTACCTGATGGTATCTTAAAATGTGAATTATAATTCCAATTCTCACACTTGGTCCTTTGTATCTTAGAAAGTGATTTTTGATGATGTGACTGGAATTTCACTAGATTTTTTACTAAAAAAACAATGCCTACTAAAGCCTGTATCGACTCCTGTAAAGCTTTGACTATTTACTGAACCATGATGATCCCACCTTTAGGAAAGGCTTCAGGGCATTCCTGTGGCTTACTTGGAAATCAATAAAACACCAGAGGCCTAACACTAAATATCCTTGAACTAAGGTTCCTAAAATGTCACAGTCTGAATATTTATTATCTGGCTTCAATGCACTGTGGACACAAACCTAAACTTGACTTTTCCTGCCTGCAGCTTATGACACTGCTCAATGACAATGAGATCTTTCAGGGCTTTGAAACTTTGCTGCTGTCAGAATAAAGTTTACAGAGTGATTATTAGTTTTCAAATAAAATCTTCCTTCAGGACAAGTATTCCCAAGGAAGTAAGAGGGTGAAAGACCAATGCTTGTTAGATGTTATTTCTACAAAGTCACTTGAATTCCTGGATATGCCTAAGTCCCAAGTCACACAGTTACAACTCTCTCTCACACACACATATACATTCACTCATTTCACAAGTATTACCATCTGCTAAACACCATTCCAACCATTTGGCATATATTAGTTAACAAAACAGACAAAATTTCTTGCCTTCATGGTGTTCACATCCCAGTTTGTGGTAGGGGTAACATGGGACAAGCGGGAGACATAAACAATACACATAACCATACTGTAGGCTTTATCTTTCTCTGAGCCAGTCATGCCCATTTCTGTCTCCATTCATTTGCATTTGTTTTTCTCTCTATCTGGACTACCTCCCTTGTCACACTGTTAGACTGAAGTGAAATGTCATCTCCTCTGTGAAACAGGTGCTAGCTCTCCTGGGAACCTCATGGAGCTTTATGCATAGCCCTTTTATGCCATTTCTCAGATTGTCTTCTTATTGGCAGATATCTGTCCCTCCCATTAGAGGAGGAACCTAGGCAGGAACCTGGCAAGGAGTAATTCTTAGTAAGTACTGTATTGCCAGGGCCACTGACCAGACAGCAAAAGAGAGTAGCACTCTCAATAAGTGTTCATTTGAGAAGTGAATGCAGTTTTATGCTACATAAGGAAAATAAAGATCAATTGTGAGATTAGTTGTGATTAGGATGTTTCTTTGCATACCATCCACAACAAAGTCTGAATAATTAATATATTTAAGAAATAGTTTACTTTAAATATAACTATTTTATGTGAAGTACATAAGCATTATTTACTGAAAGCTGATTCAGCAGGCATGGTAATTCAAAAGATAACTTTTAATTAGTTGACACAAATAGCCTTGATAGAAATACCAATTTTATAACTTGATTATCTTTTAATATGATAACTTCATCTGTATTATAATCTGCACTTATATTTGAATAAATTGAGGGCCATAGTTAAGAGATTTATTTTCTTCAACCTTCTAATTATCACAAGAAAATTAAATTACTGCATTATTTAAGAGGGAAGTCTTAGCCATCTGACTAATTCACTGTGATTGGCACAACAGAGCTTGCTTTGGGTAGCTGTGATCTCAGGCAGGGAATGTTCCAAGAGTGGATGGCCCTGCAGATTTTAGACGATGCTTAGCCCCCATGCTGTGTTAGATCTGTGGTTTTGTAGGTGGGGTTCTCTCAAGACACTATCTGTTAGATTAGCTACCTGCTTCTTGCCAGTCAACCTCCAACCTTGGAATTTTCCCGTCTGTCTTTAGCGTGGGCAATCTTGCCTTTGTTGAGTCAACTATCCAATCAAAGAGGAAGCTGCATTTCTGACAGGGAGGAAGGTCTTAGGAGCAAGCTAACATCCCTTCCTGAAATCAACTCTCAGGATAATTTTAGGTCTACTGAACTGATAGCCTGAGCTATCTGCCTTTAACCAGCTTCTAAGTATTAAATAGCTTTTATACTGAATAAGAATGTGTCCTTTCTCAATCTTTTTTCTCCTAAAAAAATCTTTTGCATAACATTTCATGGAAATAATCTCATTAACAGAAAGAGTTTGTTTTTCTGTCTCAAATTTGAGGCAAGTGAACCACACTTCTTTTGTACCTTCCTAATACGTAGTTCCATGCTAAACAGAGCAAATATGTGATGATTCATACAAGACTGACTTTTTTTTTTTTTTTTTGGGTTTATTTTTTTTTTATTTTTATTTTTATTTTTTTTACCCATCAATTAATCATTTATATCTTGTATAACTCCCCAATGCAAGCCCTCCCTCCTCCCCCCTCCCC
>NW_016806642.1:3193217-3249776 GCF_001698545.2 Rhinopithecus bieti
GGAGCTCTTTTTCCAAAAAAAAAAAAAAAAAAAAAAAAAAAAAAGAAAGAAAAGAAAAGAAAAAAGAAATATTTACTGGTTTTTGGAAATGTTTACACATCTATAATTTTGCTTCTAATATAATTGCCTTGGTAGGTGATATGGTTTGGCTCTGTGCCCCCACACAAATCTCATCTAGAATTGTAATCCAAATTGTAATTCTTATGTGTTGAGGGAGAGTCCTGGTGGGAGGTGATTGGATTATAGGGGCAGGTTTCCCCATGCTGTTCTGGTGATAGTGAGTGAGAGCTCATGAGATTTGATGGTTTAAGTATGACACCTCCTCCCTCTTTCTCTCTCTCCTTCCACCATGTAAGGCGTGCCTTGCTTCTTCTTCATCTTCTGCCATAATTGTAAGTTTCCTGAGGCCTCCTAGCCTTGCTTCCTGTTTAGCCTGTGGAACTGTGAGTAAATCAAACCTCTTTTCTTTATAAATCACCCAGTCTCAGGTAGTTCTTTGTTGTTATTGTTGTTTTTGAGACAGAGTCTGGCTCTGTCACACAGGCTGGAGTGCAGGGGTGCGATCTCAGCTCACTGCAACCTCCACCTCCCAGGTTCAAGTGATTCTCCTGCCTCAGCCTCCCAAGTAGCTGGGATTACAGGCATGAGACACCATGCCTGGCTAATTTTTGTATTTCTAGTAGAGACGGGGTTTCACCATGTTGGTTAGGCTGGTCTCGAACTCCCGACCTCATGATCTGCCCACCTTGGCCTCCCAAAGTGCTGGGATTACAAGCATGAGCTACTGTGCTCAGCCAAGGCAGTTCTTTATAGCGGTGTGAGAATGGATGAATACAGTAGGCAACACTGTTTTAGGTTAAGTCCATACATAATTCCACCTACTAAATTTACAAAATGTAAGTGTGCCTTGCTTTAGAGAATCATGTAGTACAAAATTAATACTTATAAAACAAATAAATCAGAAAATAATTTTACCATAAACATAATTCTTCTCTTTGCTCAAGGATTTCCCCTAGAGTTCATAAAATTTAACTCCCCTAGTGCATTTAAGTGATTTTTAACCTTTAATTAATTGATTTAGGTGTAATTGAAAATGTAGAGTTCCATTTTATTTTCTCACCTGAATTCATCATTAGCTGTAGTTCAGTAGAAAAAAAAACTTGTAGGTAAAGTAACTTAAAAAAATAAAGTTGGATGCAGTGGCTGACACCTGTAATCTCAGCACTTTGGGGGGCCAAGGCAGGCAGATTGCTTGAGCCCAGGAGTTTGAGACCAGCCTGGGCAACATAGCAAAAATCCCTCTCTACTAAAAATATGAAAATTAGCCAGGTATGCTGACACAAGCCTGTGCCCTGTTACTCAGGAGGCTGAGGTGGGAGGAATGCTTTGAGCCCAAGAGGTGGAGGTTGCAGTGAGCAGTGATCATATCACTGTAGTCCAGCCTGGGTGACAGAGCAAGACTCTGCATCAAAAAACAAACAAAAAAACTAAGTAAGTCAAATGAGCTCAACTGGAGAAAATAAAGTTATTCTTAACTCTAAATGACTTACATAAAAACAGATAACTCTTTATCAGGTAGAGGGCTTACAAGGATACTCTAGGCAGGCTTCTAAGCCTTTAGCTGTTGAATCTTTAAAACATTTTACCACTTAACGATTCAACAGCTTAATTGTGATGTTCCATTTTGATCACTGCAAATTGCCATATAAGAGTAGTCCAAGCCATTGGGCCACCTCAAAGATTATAGGTAAATTCAAAAAGACTCTTGCCGGTTTAGCAGCACTTGCTTGAGTTTTTTCCTCTTAAAATAGAATACAGTTCTATTACAATGGAAGTGCCCTTAGCTTTCATGGAAAACACCCTGACCAGTTTCTGACTCCAGGCTAGCCCCATATTTTGGCTTATGGCCTTCTCTGCTTTCATACTTTACGATCCCTCACAGCTTTCAGTAGAAAGCTGAAGTTCTCATGAGGGCTTATCCAGCCCTGTTGCCTACTCAGTGTTGTCACAAGAAATCATTTTCCTTCTCGTGACTTAGAACATCAATAGTTATTCTCCAGGATGCATCATGCTATGCTATATTACGCCTAGAAGGTCTTCCTTCTGATTTTTGTTTACTTGTGGCCTACTTATCCATGAAAATTCTGATTATGGGTCACCTCCTGTACCCCCAATCTGATACAGGTGTATCCATGTGCCCAAAGCAGACTGTATACACATCAATTATTGTTTTAACAAGCTGATTTATAATCATTCATTTATTTGGGGGCTCACTCCATCTGATAATTATACAACTTTAGATTCCAGAAGCCAGCACAGTACCTGGTACATAGAAAGTACTAAGTATATACCAAAAAGATGAATGAATCAACTATTTCAATAGATAAGTGTAATTTTTAAAAGTTGCTTTAAACATCACATTATAACTGAAAGGATCTGGATTTCCAAAACAGAGCCTGCTAACTTATACATAATGTGAAGGTGAGGAGATGAAAAAAGGAAAGAAGCTGTTATTTACTAAATTAATTCTCTTAAACATTTCTCAGCATCACTAATCATCAGAAAAATGCAAACAAAAACTATGATGAGCTACCATCTCACAATAGTCAGAATGGCTATAATCAACAAGTCAAAAAACAATACTTATGATGAGGCTGCAGAGAAAAGGGAACACTTATACATTGTTGGTAGGAATGTAAATTAGGTCAGCCACTGTGGAAAGCAGTTTGGAAATTTCTCAAAGATCTTAAAACAAAACCATCATTCAATCCAGCAATCCCATTACTGGGCATATACCCAAAGGAAAATAAATTGTTCTACCAAAAACACACATCCATTCATATGTTCATCACGGCACTATTCATAATAGCAAAGACATGGAATCACTGTAGGTGCCCATTCACGGTGAATTGGATAAAGAAAATGTGGTACATATACACCACGGAATACTATGCAGCCATAAGAAAAAATGAAATCATGTACTTTGCAGCAATATGGATACAGCTGGAGGCCATTATCCTAAGTGAATTAATGCAGGAACACAAAAGCAAATACCTCATGTTCTCACTTATAAGAGGGAGCTAAACATTGCATACACATGGACACAAAGATGGCAATAATAAACACTGTGGACTCCAAAAGCAGGAGATAAGGGTAGAGTTGGAAAACTACCCATTGGGTACTATGCTTATTATCTGCATGCTGGGATCAATCATACTCCAAACCTCAGCATCACACAATATACCAGTGTAACAAACCTGCACATATACCCCCTAAATCTAAAATAGAAGTTGAAATTTTTTAAAAAGAAAGCTAGAATTTGCTGAGTTAATTCTTTGGACAAGGCCCTGTGCTAAGTACTTTTACACCTCATTGAAACACCACAATGAGTCACATATCAATATTATTTTGTATATTTCATTCTTAATATAAGTTTAGTTTTTATTGAGTGCTTCAGATGTGCCAGTAACTATGCTGGGTGCTTCATATTACATCGCAATCTTCACAATATTTCAAGGGAAGCATTATAAACTCATTTACACACAAGAAAATCAGAGCTCAGGCCTGCTTGAGGTAAACAAGCTGTCATTTTCAACAGTATTGATCTGGTTCTGCAGGCAGTGTTTGTTTCACTGAAGCAACATCACATCACCCAGGCTGTTCCAGAAGGTCACTGAGCTATTCATAGGCACTTCACCTCCAAAAAGAGTTTTGTGATCAGATAAGCTCAAATTATTTATCCCTTTTTAATATATTCTTTTTAAAGAAAATTATGATGACATTAGTTATATATCATATGCCTGAAAACCAACAAGAACCTTCTTAACTGTCTAACCACATGTTCTCTAGTTTCAAGAAACTGCCTCCTTTCCTATTTTGTTGCAGAAGACTAATGTTCCATCCCATAAAGTACATGACTGCTTTCAACTTAAGTTATTAAAATGGGAAGAAAAGATTTCACTTTTGACCCAATTACTCAGAATTCTCTTTTGAATTCCACTTTTATGGGAATAGTAAAATTCTAAATTCCTTTTCCTTGAATGTCTCTGATATTTTCTATCAATCCCAGAAAAAAATGTGAGTGAGCAAAATTGTGGACTCATTTATGAGAATTAATTATGTTCAAAATTAAGAGTACGTAACTCTTACTCTTAATTAAGAGTGCTTTGCTTTTCTGATTTACTCATCAACACCACCCAAAGTCTCATGCCAGGTAGGCACTGCACACAGAAATTATGCCAGTCACAATTTCTGCCCTCCAAAAAGCCCTGGCATTCAGAGCAGCTCAAAGTTTAATCTTCAACCAAGCAATGCTCCTATTTAAAATGTATGGTCACACGCCTCTGTTTTGTTGTACATGTAAACCTGGTACTATGATATTACAAAAGGGTAAATCAGTTTTAAAATTACACAAATTACTGATTGGTTCTAGTTTGTGATACCCTTTGCATTCCACCACCCACAATTCCATGTTTTTGCTGTGTTAACCGTCAAAATGGAGACACAGTTCATGGACACCAGAAATATTTTAAGCAATGTGAAGTATTTTAAACCTCTCTGATAGCTCTAAAAGAGATTAAAAAAAAAAAAACAACTCATCAATTATTCATTAGTCACATAAAATATATATCTAGGAGTAGTAGAAAATCTTTACAATTTGTCATAACTGTTCATTACCTTCTATTTCTTTTAGTAAAAGTCTAATAGGGAAAAGCTTTCTAAAAGTGTCATATTTAAATTTCAAAGAGAAAAATAAATATCATTCACAGATGGTAGCCTGACCTGAGGAAACAGATAATTTATTCTTACAGAAAAGCTCCACACTCAATTCACAAGCTACACCTATAATTTTTTTAAAAGGTAAGTAAGGAAATTTTAATATAAATAATGTACTCAATGCATTTTTCCTAAAAATCATACAATTTTGCAAAGCATAATATTTTCCCTAAACATTTTACTTAACATTTCTCATTATTCAGTGTTTTTAAATATAACAGCATCTCCCAGCTTGATTCCCGAACTGTCAGATAAAGTTTGATGTTCACAGCATCACCAGCACCTACCATATCTACGAATGTTGTTGAGGAACTAACGTGCAACATCCTGAAAAGCTGGTACACTTTCCGTATCTCACTCTCAGGGACTTAGTTCATTTTCATTATCTTCCCTGTGTTCTTGCTGCTACATAATTATTACTTAACTCTTTGTCCTTTTATTTTTCTTTCTGATGGCATCCCACTTACCATTGCAGAGTAAATATAATTTTCAATATGAATACAACTGACTTAGCAATCAACATGTAAGCATTCAACAGGAACATCATCAGTAGTTTGCTTAAGAAATCAAATGAGAAAACCAATCTGTAGCCAAATCTGAATGATAGCTTCCCATGATGCGTGTAGGATTTTTTCCAATTTACCTCAGAAAAAGAAATAATTTGAGTTTCCCAAATTGCAGAAATATCTCCCTTTAAACAGTATCCTCTGTTTTCATTCTCATTTTGCATTTTCTCCTCTATGCCTGGTGATATGTCAGCATGTTCAGGGGTTTCTTTTAGCAGAAGTTCACAGTGATCTGATTAATCAAATACAATTCTCTCTCCTTCTCTGGTTTGCATTGCATTTGGAGCTATCCAGCCTCCTGTCTGACTCGGTCTGCGTTGTTTAGCTCATTCAGTGCACCATGAGAGAACACCTACCACATGGGGTCAGATTTCCTGAATGACACATATGAGACCACAACAAAGGCGAAAACCCTGGAGAGATTATAGGTCCTTTTCATCACAGAAGATTAGAGAGCAAAGAAAATATCTATGTTACACAAAGAAATAACAGTGCGACTGGAATAATGAATTCAACTTCCAGATTTAGGACCAACTCTCCTGACTGCTCTAAGCATGCTAATGTATATTTAAACTTTCACCGCTGGCGCAGGAAGACTGGCCTCTAAGCAGATACAATGCCACTTGAAGGCCATTGAAATCACAATTAACCCGGCACAACAGTATTAGGTTCAAAGATCTCTGATCTCTGAAAAACTGATGGCATTTCCCAGAGTGACAAATTATACCCCAAAGGCATTCAACAGAGAGAACAAGGGTCCTGGCATTCTGGATTTCTGAGTAAAATCTCACACTGAAAAACCCTGATTTGCAATCAAATGAGAAGACATTTTTGAATGGTCTCCCCTTTGTCTGTTTTTCAGGGCATAGTATCATTTATCTTCCTTCAGGATCCTGATAATCCTGTATTTTAGTTGGATCCGTGTTCCTAGAAGGGATGCCTTATTTCTTTATTTCAGATTTGCCTCACAGCTCATCTCCCCGACCCTCACAATGTCTCAGAGAAGCTTACCTTAGGACAAGACTCATTTTGTGCAATGGCAGCAACAGGTGTAAAAAATAATACAGGCACATAGAAGGTCAAAACTTAATTGCAAAAACCAGTTTCTAATTGGACTTCCTCTTGTGCCCTTGTCTTTCCTTCAGTTTATTTTCAAAATAGCATCCAAGATAATCTTTTAGAAACATAACTCAGGTCACACATCATTCGCCAGCTGAACATCTTCCAGCTGGCCTCCCTTCTATTCACAATGACAGCCAGAGTTCTTACAATGGTCTCCAAGACGGTAGATATGGTCCTCATTCCCCATTTTCCCCATTCCCCACACTGCTGAAACCACAGTGACCCTTTGCGGTTTCTACACCATGTCAGGCATGCTCCTGCCTCTGGAATTTTTCGATGGCTATTTTCTCTGCCTAATGTGCTCTTCCCCAGTTTGCTCCATAGCTCACTCCCACACTTACTCAGACCTTGTTCAAATGTCACCTCGTTTTCAAGGCCTTGTCTGACCACCCTACCACCACAGCACTGTCTTTATTCTGCTTTTTTTTTCTCATAACATCACTGTCTAATATACCATGTATTTATTATATGTGTCATCTGTACCCTTGCACTAGAATGTGACTGCAGGAGAAAGAAGATTTCTGTATTTTTTCACTGCTTTGTTGTCAGTGCCCACTCTAGTGCCTAACACAAAGTAGGAATTCAATAAATAGTTGTTGAAAATAAATTAATTTATAAATGAATAAAACAAATGCCAGTCTGGAGGTTTTCAGCTAATGAGAAAGAAGATAGCTGGTCTAGTTCATAATAAATAGAAGTGATTTTCATGAAAATAATATTTTGGGTCAGAGTGAATGTTCAAGGTAACTCTCTTACAGGAAAAGGCTTTATTTTCTCAGGTCATTTGGAGATTAATTTAATTTTTGAGAAGGACTGAATAGAAAAGAGAGAGGCATTGGTGCATGTGTACATTTAATCTAATCTGGCAACACAATGACTTTTGAGAATGCTTCTAAATTATTGCTTTTAGATTATGAAGAAAATATAAAATTAGCAAAGATGATCTAGGAATATTGGATAAGGGGAATTTTAAAGATGACATGTCGCTAATTCACCACATGATTCACACTAATTTACCACTATAACCACAGGGAGACACTTTGCTTATACTCTTGAAAATGGAAAGGAAGTAAACTATTTTCTTTTTCACTTCCATAGAAATATCAAAGTGCTTAAGTTCCTTTTAAACAACTGCTTTATTAAGATACAATTCATATGCTGTAAAATTTACATTTATAAAATGTCCAATTCAATGGTTTTTAATATATTAACATTTTACAGCCATCTCCAATATCAAATTTTATAAAATGTTGATCAACCCTAAAGGAAACTCCATTTCCATTTACTCCTAACAGGGCGTTGCCCATTCTGAATATTTCATGTTAATTGAATCAAACATTGTGTGGGTTCTCTCACTTAAAGTTTTAAAAATTCATTCATTTTGTAGTGTATATCAGTACTTTATTCCTTTTTACTACCAAAATAAATTATATTGTACTCATATATCACATTTTGTTTATGTTGATTGTCACTGAGTTGTTTCTACTTTTTAGCTATTATGTATGAATAATACTTTTATGAATACTCATGTACAAGTTTTTGCATGAATTTATGTGATCATTTTTCCTGTACAGAAATGTAGGTGTAAACTTGCTGTAACTTTATGTTTAACATTTTGAGAAACTGCCAAACTGTTTTCCAATGTGGTCACACCATTTTACAATCCCACCAGAAATGTATGAGAGTTCCAATTTCCCTAACATTCTCTCCAGCATTTGTTATCGGCTGTCTTATTGACCATAGCCATCCTAGTGGGTGTGGAGCAATATCTCATTGTGGTTTTGATTTACATTTTCCTAATGACTAATGGTGTGAAAGTCTATTTTCATATGATCATTGTCCATTTGTATTTCTTCTTTGGAGAAATGCCTATTCAAATCCTTTGCCCATTTGTTAGTTACGGTCTGTGGCTTTTTGTTGTTGAATTGTAAGTATTCTTTGTTTATTCCAGAAACATGTCCCCTTGTCAGATACATGATTAACAAATGTTTTCTCCCATTCTGTGGATTGTCCTTTCACCTTATTTTATTTATTTATTTATTTTTTGAGACAGAGTCTCGCTCTTTTCCCAGACTGGAGTGCAGTGGCAACATCTCGGCTCACTGCAACCTCCACCTCATGGGTTCAAGTGATTCTCCTGCCTCAGCCTCCTGAGTAGCTGAGATCACAGGTCCGTGTCACCATGCCTGGCTAACTTTTGTAGTTTTAGTAGAGATGGGGTTTCATCATGTTGGTCTGGCTGGCCTCAAACTCCTGACCTCGTGATCTGCCCACCTTTGCCTCCCAAAATGCTGGAATTTCAAGTATGAACCATCCCGTCCAGCCCCCTTTCACTGTTTTAATAGTGTCCTTGGAAGAACAAACAGTTTTTCACTTTAATGAAGTCTATTTCATCCATTTTTTCTTTGACATTTGTGTAACTGGTGTCATAGCTAAGAAACTATTGACCAACCCTAGGTCGTGAATATTTACTCCTCTTTTTTCTGATAAAATTGTTATGGTTTTAGCTCTTAGTTTTAGATCTATGATTCACTTTAGTTAATTTTTGTACATGGAGTAAATTAGGAGTCCAACTCCATTCTTTTGCATGTGGATATCCAGCTGTCTCTGTATTATTCGTTGAAAAGGCTATTCTCCCTTCCCCACCCCTCCATTGAATTATCTTGGCACCTTGGTCAAAAATAGATTGATTATACAGGCATAGATTTCCTTCTAGCCTCTCAATTCTATTCTATTAATCTATATATTTATCTATCTTATGTCAGTCCTATATTGTCATTTTAGTAAATTTTTAAGCTGGAAAATGTGAATCCTCCAACTTCGTGTTTTTTTCCCCTCAGGTTTGATTTGGTTTTTAAAGGTCCCTTGCATTTCCATATAAATCCTAGGATCAGTTTGTCAATTTCTCAAAAGGAAAAACAAAAAAACAGTTGGAATATTGATAAGGATTGTATTGAATCTGTAAACCAATCTGGTGAGTAATACCATCTTAAAATTTGAGTCTTCCAATCTACTAACATAGGATGTTCTTCTATTTATTTAGGTCTTCCTTAATTTTCTTCACAATGTTTTATAGTTTTCAGCATAAAATCTTGTATTGCCTTGGCAAATGTTTTAAATATTTTATTCTTTTGATGCTATTATAAAGGGAATTGTTTCCTTAAATTTCAAATTATTCATTGCTATTATATAGAATTACAATTGATTTGTATGTATTGATCTTATATCCTGCCTCCTTGCTGAATCTCATTTATTAGTTTTTTTAGTTTGTGTATATATGTACTTCTTAGAATTGTCTCTATAAAAATTATATTATCTGCAAGATTAAGTTCTTTTACAATGAATTTTATTTAGCTCACTAGAATTAAAGGAGGAAAAATGCATTTCTTTGAGTTTCCTGAGAGAAATCCATTGCCCCTCAGATAATAGTCTTAGAAAAAAATGAACTGTGACTTGCGTCTCTTATTAAATACTACAATGTTAATATTAAAATAATCATAGTAATAATAACTATAGCTATTATATATACCAGAAACCATACTTTTCAAACTTTATTTTACTTAATCTTCCCAACAATTCTCTGAAGAAAATTTTTATTCTTATAACAGAAAGTGAGCCTGAGAAGGATTACGTGACTTGTCCAAGGACATGGTTAATTAGATATAGTAGCAGTGCAGGAATTCAAATATAAGTTAAAGAAATTAAGTCTGAGAGACACAGCTTGCTCAAAGTAACTCATCCAGAAGATCCAGAGTCAGGGCTCAAACTTAAGTTCTCAGACTCTATATTTCATATGCATTATGCCCTACTGCCTATAACAAAGATTGCTGGTCTTTTCTTTCTTTCTTTTTTTTTTTTTTTTTTGAGACAGAGTCTCCCTCTGTTGCCCAGGCTGGAGTGCAGTGGCATGATCTCGGCTCACTGCAACCTCTGCCTCCCAGGTTGAAGCAATTGTCAATTCTCCTGACTCAGCCTCCTGAGTAGCTGGGATTACAGGTGCCTGCCACCATGCCTGGCTATTTTTTTTTTTTTTTTGTATTTTTAGTAGAGATGGGGTTTCACCATGTTGGCCAGGCTGGTCTTGAATTCCTGACCTCGTGATCCACCTGCCTTGGCCTCCTAAAGCGCTGGGATTACAGACGTGAGCCACCGTGCCTGGCCTCATTGCTGGTCTTTTCATAAGAGATGAACCACCAGTAGTAGTAATTTCTTGGGTTGGGGAAAAAAGACCACACATACGAAATACATTACTCTAGGATTATGTCTGCAAATGGTTCTCTTTTTGCTGTCTACTAAAGCATGTCTTGTTGATGGAGTAAATTTTGGTTTCTAGCTGAGAGGGCTGGGTAACATCAGGAAATAATGGAAAAAATCTATGGCAGGGACTTGCATACTTATAGACAAACGCACTTCAAGACTTGTTTTAAAAGCTTACTAGAGGAAAAACAACAAGGAATGTTATCTGAGAGTGCAAATACACATAGGCTGTCCATCAACAGCTAACAGGATAAAAGACACCGAAACAACCTCACCTAAGCTGGCAGCTTCACTTAGCAGTAAGTCACACACCAGTACCAGGTGAAGATCTTCTATAGGGTGGTGCTGAAAATCTGAAGTGTGATGTGAAGGTGGGCAGCTGTTAAATACTTAAACAGGCAGCACTTATTTTATTTCACTAATTTTTAACCTCACTAGCTTTAAGTGACATTTTAAAAATTATTTCTCTCAACAATTTTACATGCTGAAACATGACAGTTTTGTTAAAGCATATTATAATAAATGGGTCTCTAGACAATATCTTACGGACTAAAACATTTGAAAATTTATTTCTAAGCAATCTATTTATATAAGTAATTCTTTAATATGAAAAATCAGAATCTATACTATTGACTTAGACATCATAAGAGCCACAAAAATGATTAATATAATGGTTATATAATATTATAATACAAATAATTATGAGATTAATAGTACTAATACCTTATTACCTTTATACATTATTATGGAGTTCCTAAAGTGTTTTCACATATATCATTGCATTTAATCCCCATCACAATCTTCTGAGAAAAGTACCCTTATCTTCATTTTATAAATAAGAAACTAAACATCCAGATGTCAGTTTTAATTTCAACAAACATTAGTGTATTGGATGCTATGCAAGGTATTGCCACCTGTGCAATCCTACCTACCAATAACTCTTATTGGTCACTCACAACATCTTTTGAGGAAGGTATTGTTAATTTCATGCTGCAGGTGAGTCTTGGGAAGAATTAGATTAGATTACGGTAGCCAGTAGGAGGCAGGGAAAGGAGTTGAGCAAACTTCTTTGCAGTCTAAGGCTAATCTCTTACAGTAAGAAACCTTATGACAAACCTAGAAGGATGGTAGCATTATTACCCTGATTTAGGATATTGGAAAACTAAACTAAAAGAAGCTCAGTAGCCTTTCCATGATCACAGTAGAACTATTTGCCTTCAAGTAATAAAAGTTGACTTGGGTCTTCTGTTTCTTACAGACAAAAACACAATTGATAATTAATCGATCCATTATTGTAACAACTGATAGTACTTAACCCATTCCTCAGTTTATCAAGTCTCCAGCACCACCTCATTCACACACTATGACCAGAAGCAAGTACAGATGAAGCATCTCAAATCCAAAAATCGCAAATCTGAAACGCTCCAAAATCTGAAACATTTTGAGTGCCAACATGACACACAAAAGAAAGGCTCATTGGAGCATTTTGAGCTTCAGATTTTTAGATTTGGCATGCTCAATGAGTAAGTATATGCAAATATTCCAATACCTGAAAAATAATCCAAAATCTGAAGCATTTCTTGTCCCAAGAATTTCAGATAAGGGATACTCAACCTGTATAGGCTGGGCATCAAGCTGAGACCTGTAGTCATGGAAGAGAGAGAAGCTGGCTGACTTACCCAAGATTTGATGCACTCTCTGACAGTTTACCTGCTCTAATAGACACTACTCCCAAATGAGAGCATCACAGGAGTATGGAATTGACTCTTTCCCTTCCCTGGAAGCCACAGACTATTAGATGCTATATGTGTATGGGTCACCAGAATAGAAAAAAAAAAAAAAAAGACAAGTCCACGAACCTTACCACCAAAGGACCTGTGAAATCGCAAGTCTTGTCCCGTCCCTGTACATTAGTTTTCAATTAGGGACAAAGCGAGTAGGGAGAACGTCCCTAGAGCCTCAGGGCACCTTTACACTGACCACGTTATGCTCTAAAAGTTTCACTGAATTTTTGGAGCTTCCATAGACCCTCAGAGAATCAACACCAAATAGGTCACTTTTTTTTTCCAGCAATCAAGAGCACTTGGATTAAAACTAGCACCATTTAGTGAGCACCTACTCTGCACTGATGAGTGCTAAGAGCTTCATATAGTTTCTTATTTAATACTCACTAAAAGCTTATAACTTGGTTATTACTGCATTCATTTTAAAGATATAAGAACAAAGGATCCAAGAGATTAAGTCACCTGCTTAAAGTCACAAAGCTGGTAGGTTAATTTGGGATTTCAACCCAGACATGTTTGGTTGTAAATCCCTTGCTCTTTGCATTATCTGAAGCCAGAGTAGAGTATCAGTGAGATAAGTGACTTATTCTGGGACATACTTATTAGTTGCGACTTATCCTGGGACACACAGCTAGTAAGTGTGTGCCAGGATGTCATTTGTTCCGTCGACCCTCAGTGTCTTCATCTTTAAATGCAAATAATAATAGAGCTTCTGTGATAATGAAAGACAAGTAGGTAAAATATAAATAATAATAATAATAGCCTTATATGTTTGGTACATAATTTAAACACTTTACATAGGCAATTTGCATGAAAACATCTGGTAAGCAATAAAATATCATATCAATATGAGCTTAAAAATAATTAGAGCACCTGTGAAAAAAGATGTTCTAAAAGGTGAACTGATTTTCTTTCACAAAGAATTGAGTATTAAACCAGAAATGCATTTAGGGTAAGATTATTCTGATACTTCAGACTGAGTGAGTATCAAAAGCTGACAAAGGGGACAATTTCTAGGCACCCTTTCTGAGAACACATTAAAAAGAAAACAAAAAGACCATTGTGTGTGACTGTGTGTGTGTGTGTGTGTGTTCAGGTTTGACTCCTGTACCTGTTTGTGCATATCGGTGCTGAAACGGGCTTCACTGTACTGATTTTACCTCCAACGTAATCATCTATATCGCAGCTGATGTTCTGTAGGAGTTGTTAGATGCCCAATTTGAATGCCAAAGGAAGGTGCTTATAACAACCATTCTAAAATAATGTGTTTTCAAGATTTAGGGGTGTATGCTATAATTTTCAAGGAAAAAAAAAATGCCTTTCATCTTCCAGAAGATTGGTTGTTTCTGGGTATTTTTAAATTTCTTCCTGACAACGCACACATGTCTTGTAGGATAGGACTCTGATCTGGCAATAATAAGATATTGATGTTCTGGCAGTGCCACTCTAGACTTATTGCTGGAGGACTGGAAGCCAATTTGGCTCATGATTATGAGGTCTGATAGAGGCATTTCCTTTTGTTTTTGTATTTAAATAAATCCTAGAGGCACAGTCAGTATAATTAGATCTTCAGAGGCACTAAGAATTTGTTTGATTTTAGACAACTTTCCACGAGAAACAAAATTCAGAGGTCCTAGATTTCAACTTGGTCATTTTACAAATAAAGAAACAAGCAAGGACATGTGCGAGGACACTTAGATAGCTTTTTATTCTTGTAACTACATTAGATGCTCGTCTCCATTAATAAAAAAACAAATACATTGTGTCACATATTTAACTATCTGCTGAGTGCTGCCTTTCAAAGGTATAAAAAGAATGGCAATGTAATGCATTGGACAGAGCAGAAGGCTATTAGAACCCACAGACCTGAATTTAATATCATTTAGCCACGTAACAAGGACTATTCCAGACTGACAAAACTATAAATGTCTACTACAAATACCTAACTCAGGAACTTAAAGATCAAATAAGACAACAGACTTAAAATGCTGAGCACACAGTAGGTATACAATAAACGGCAGCTGCTCTATTCTACTATAAATTTTGAAGTAATTTCAAATGCTTCCCAGGAAAGTGTGGGGAGCACTTAATTCCTGGCCTATAAAGACTAAGAGCTTTTATATGATTTCCACAAGGACAAAAGAGGACACTACCCCAGTGTGCTAGGATTTGAGGCACCAGGCAAAACCCTCAAAATTATTCAACCCATGTCCAAGATCCTATTGTCTACAGCACTTTACAAACAGATTGTCTGAAGTGGCTTTTTAATACTTGCATTTTCTCTTCCTTTTTAAAAAGTTTTATTTTGACCGGGTATGGTGGCTCATGCCTGTAATCCCAACACTTTGGGAGGCCGAGGCAGGTGGATCATCTGAGGTCAGGAGTTTGAGACTAGCCTGGCTGACATGGTGAAACTCCTTCTCTACTAAAAATACACACACACACACACACACACAAAATAGCTGGGTGTGGTGACACACACCCATAGTCCCTGCTACCTGGGAGGCTGAGACATGAGAATTGCTTGAACCTGGGAAGCAAAGGTTGCAGTGAGCCAAGATTGCACCACTATACTCCAGCCTGTGCAACAGAGTGAGGCTCTTTCTCAAAAAAAAAAAAAAAAAAAAGTTTTATTTTATTTATAAATGACCTCTAATAACTGTGCATATTTATGGGGTACAGTGTGATGTTCCAGTACATGTATACATTATATAATGATCAAATCAGGGTAATTAGCACATCCACCACTTAAAACATTTATCGTTCTTTGTGGTGATAACTTTCAAAATCCTCTCTCGTAGCTATCTTAAAATATACAATACGTTTTTATTATGTATCACCTTATTGTGTAACAGAACACCAAAACTTGTTCTTCCTAACTGTAAGTTTGTACCCTTTTGCTAATTTCTCTCCATCCTCCTTTACCCACGACCCTTCTCAGCATCTGGTAACCACTATTCTAATCTCTACTTTTATGAGATCATCTTTTTTAGATTCCACTTATTTGTGAGATCACACAGTATTTGTCTTTCTGTGCCTAGCTGATTTCACTTAACATAATGTCCTCCAAGTTCAACCACGTTGCCACAAATGACAGGATATCATTTTGTGTTATGACTGGATAGTATTCCATTGTGTATATATGTCATGTTTGCTGTATCCATTCAGCCACTGATAGGCACATAGTTTGATTCCATATTTTGGCTATTGTGAATAATGCGGCAATAAACATAGGAGTGACAATATCTCTTTGACGTACTGATTTTCTTTGGGTACATCACTAGTAGTGGGATTGTTGGATAATATGGTACTTCTAGTTTTAGTTTTTTGAGGAAACGCTTCACTATTTTCCAGAATGGCTGTACTAATTTACATTCTTACCAACAGTATATGAGTTCCCCTTTCTCTACTGGAGTGTGGTTTTGATTTGCATTTCCCTGACAATTAGTGATGTTGAGTATTTTTTTCACATACCTGTCACCCATCTGTATGTCTATTCAGGTCTTTTGCCCATTTTGAAATAGCATTACTTGTTCTTTTGCTGGATATTAACCCCTTGTGAGGTGCACAGTTTGCAAGTTACCTTCTCTCATCCTGTATGTTATCTCCTCACTCTTGATTGTTTCTGTTGCTGTACGGTAGCTTTTAAGTTTGATGTAATACCATTGTGTTTTCTCTGCAGCCCTTTTAAGTTTCACTGGATCAAAAGTTTAAAATTTGCGAATTCCTATGTTTTTAGGGCAATTCTCCTGCCACTGTTGGAATTATGCCTAAATCTATGCAGTAGAACATTAGTGTGAAATGCTTCCATACCAATGGAGATTATACTGATGCCTCTGTCATAAACCCATACCTCATCAACACAAACTGCAATTACACAAGTGCTCTAATATCATGTATCTCCATTTATCCAAAAGAATCTGAGATCATGTTCTCAAAATACTTCCTCAGAATATGCTAGAGATATCAAAAAATATGGAAAGATGATCACTTTTTTACACGGGCTTTGGTCATGAAAAGAACACTTGACTTCTAGTTGAAAGGTTTATATTTAAATCTCATTCTTTCATTCAGTATCTATTTATTTGACACCTACAATAATATAGCACTGTTCTAGATGTTGGGACTATAGGAGAAAACAAAACTCTTGGACTTATATTCTACTGATAGAAAGAGAGATCATAAATAATTAAGCAAATATATATTATATTGACCAGTAAGGGAATAAGAAAAATAAAGATAGTTAAGGGACAAAAAGCTATAGGATGGGGAAGAGACATTACATTTGGGTAGAATCAGAAGGAATTGAGGGAATGAATTATGCGAAGGTCTGGTAGAGGAAAATTCTAGACAGAGCCAGTAACCGCAAATACCTTAAGGTAGAACTAAGTTTGAACAGAAAGGCAGGACCCAGGTCATGAAGGTCTATAGGTTCCAGAAAAGACTGGGTTTTATCAGAATGTGAAGGGAATACCACTAGATCATTTGAAAGTATCACTTTGACTGCACTCAAAAGGAGCTAGAAAGGAAGTGAAGAACCAAGTTAAAAAGCTGTTCTAGAAGTCTAAGTGATGATAATGGTGGCTTTCTCTAGGTTGGCAGAGGTGTAGGTAGTAATAACTAGTCAGATTCTAAGGACATGTGGATAGACGAAATGCTGAGAATGAGAAAAGAGAGGCCTTAGGGATGACATCTACATTTCCAGCTAGGGCATCTGTGCATGCATGTAGTACCACTTCCTGAGAAGGGGAGCACTTGCATTAGAGCAGGGTCCTCCAGGGTTCAGTTTTAGGATTGTAAGTTTGAGATGCCTGTCTAAAGAGAGTTAAGAAGGCTGTTGGCTACACAAATTCAGAGCTTAAGGGAGAGAACTGGGTTGAAGATAGAAACTGGGAGTCATCAGCTTTCAAATCATGTTGAAAACCAGGGTCTGGTTGAGATCACCTTGGGAGTGAGTGTATTGAGAGACAATACTGAGCAGTGGGACCATTAAAAGTGCAGAAGAGGATAAACCAGTGAAATAGGTGGGAAACCCGTGAAATATACTATGTCTGAAGCCAAGTGAAGAAGAGTGTTTCCAGGAAGAGAGACTGAACAGACACGATGAGCATTTCTAATGACCTTGATAAAAGCAATTGCAGTGAAGTTGTGGGAAAAATAACCAGATCTGTCTTGACTGACGAAAGAATGTCAGGTGAGAAAGTCAAGATAACGAACATAGACAACTCTTGGGCTTTGCTGTAAAAGGAAGAAGATATAAAGGTTTTGTTTTGTTTTGTTTTCTCCTGGTGGGGAATGTGGAGTCTAAGGATGGAGATATTAGAGAATGCTTGCCCAATGCAGATAATGGTCCAATGTAGATTGAAAAAATGAGTTTAAATAGGATAATAAATGTGAGTATGCTTTGTAAATTACAAAATGCTCAACAAGTGTCAGGTGTTTGATTTTGATCTAAATGAACATTCACTGTCTAACCTTTCTCAACAATGTCTCCCAAAACATTGTATCACGTCCTTATTATAAATATTTATGATGACATCATAAACACTCTCCTGACTACTTCTTGTTTGCGTGCAACTTGTAAGAGTTGCTTTGTTGGCCACAACAATAGCTATTGAGACTGAAAAAGGATTAAATTGTTCATGTACCAGTGAACTCACCCTTTTAGTTTCCTTTCACTCACTCATTCCTAATGAATCTGAAGCCAGATAAAACCACAAATGCCACTTTTTAATCCACTCTAACAAAAATATATCAAATGGTTTACTATGTGAAGGCAATATTAGGTTTTGTGATATTTACACATTAGTTAGGATAATAACATTTAGACACTGAATCAACCTGTCTCTCAAGTTTATCTTTACTTCATCCCATACTTTCTACTTCTCCTGATTCTGTCATGTGCCAAGGCAAGGGCATGGATTAACATTGGTTTTGTAGAAGCATAAAGTACAATAAATCGGGCAGGGGTCAGAAATAAAAACAGAGAAACAGGCGGTAAAACATCCTTATGTGAATTTGGATGATAAATGTCATTAATGATTTTAAGCAGGGAATATCATGGTTTGACTCATGTGTTAGAAGGATTACTCATTTGAAGTTAGATTAGATGAGGACAAGTAAGAAGGAAAGTAATCAGTTAGAAATTAGTACCACTAGGGCAGATTTATGTTTTCTCATGATGGTATTGCCAGTACCTAGCACAAATCTTGGCATTCTGTAGGTACTATATATAGTATATATGTGTATATATAAATATATATATACACATGTGTATATAAATATGTATATATAAAAAATAAATAATCTAGTAGCTACAAATGATAGGTAACAATATAAAATCAGCTCTAGATTATGTTAGGGCAAATGAACCAATTTATTGATTGACCCTGCTAAAAATTAATTTTAAGAACATATTTCTGGGGAGATAAAAGTATGAACCATGGGGTATCTACGTGGAGGCATATATCTTTAAATCTGAAATCATGAGGCAGTGAGTGTCTGGGGTAGCCACACTAGGTCCTGTGAAGTTGTGAGGGGGCAGAAATTGTAGGTAAGCAGAAGACACGAGGAAAGAGAAGAGACATATAGGGAAACAGGAGCAAGAGAAAAATGGAGTGACTCTGTGGAGGGAAGGAGAGCAGAAGAAAGAGCTCATCCAGCTAATGAGAAACAGAAAATAGCTGACTCCAAAGTCACCTCGGCTTGCATCTTGGTTTCAGCTCCAATCTATATGTAACTTTCTTTTTTTCCAGAGAGAGGGTTTCACTCCTGTTGCCCAGGCAAGAGTGCCGTGGCACAATCACAGCCCATCGCAGCCTCAACCACCCGGGCTCAAGAGATCCTCCTGCCTTATTTTCTTATTTTTTGTAGAGATGAGGTCTCGCTATGTTGCTCAGGCTGGTCTCAAATTCCTGGGTTCAAGCATTCTTCCCGCCTCAGCCTCCAAAGTGCTGAGATTACACACTGTGCCCAGCCTAGGTGCAATTTTATAGTTCCCATCCT
Organism: Rhinopithecus bieti; assembly: GCF_001698545.2. NCBI lineage: Eukaryota > Metazoa > Chordata > Mammalia > Primates > Cercopithecidae > Rhinopithecus > Rhinopithecus bieti. Next base: position 3,212,728 of record NW_016806642.1, read on the forward strand.
ATTACTTCAGGAAATTTTTGCAGGTCTGCATTCTGCAACCACAAGGGGCTTGGAAAAAGCACTTTTTGGATGTCTTTACAAGCATATTCCTTGAGCAAAGGAGAAAGGGTGATGAATGGAAGAGACAGACATGAGAAGAGGTTTGCGTTCTCAATCCATGTGGAAGGAAAAGATATTTGAAAGCATTTTTGCTTTTGTAAATGCAGCATGTGTAGCCACCTTTCCACTTGACAAAATGCTTCTGGAAAATCTCCTGCCAGCTGATGGTACTTCAGATCATGTATCGCAAAACAAAAGAAAACAGCATGTTTAATTCACAAGGTACTTTATCCATGAATGAAACCAAAAAGTGGACAACAGCCAACAACAGGATCAAGGATGGGCCTAGGCACTGAAGTGCTTTCCCGAAAGTCCCTTTTTTCTTATCTCTGTTCTCTTCTCTTTGCCCTTCAATTCTCTTTTATCAAGTCTGTCCCCTACATATGCTCATGAGTCATTCTATCAAAGAAGAAAGGCAAACAGGTATATCACCATGGAGAGCCACCTGGTCATTCCAGGAATCTTACAGAGCATTCCACTGTGTGTTTGGCACTGTGCTCCACGTTGAGATTACAGAGATGAAAAACACAGTTTTTTCCTTTACGAGCTCAGTCTGGTGGAGGAGCTCAGGTAAGCAATAAACACATAAGAACTAGAGGATAAAACATTTCTGCTGTAACAGGCATGGGGTGCTACTGGGACTCAGGAGAGGAGCTCTTAACTCCTTTGTGTGGTAGGAGTCTTTCAGGGAGAGCGATTTAGCTGCCTTAAAGGAGAAAGGGAAGATAAAAAGGTAAAAAAAAAAAAAGACGGGAAAAGAATTTTGAAAAGTTAATATAGGCATTTAGTAATTCCTCCCAGGTGCATTTAGAGATAGGATAATTCTGAACTCAGATGAATGAATGATGGTATATCAGTCATCTTAGCAACAGAGATATTTTTGGATCAGTAAGCCTCCTTGATGCCCCTCAGATCACACCATACACACTACTCCTCTGTAAGTCTTATGAGGACAGAGCTTTCCAGCCCACTACAAGCCGGCTGTCTGCTCTGGCTAATGTCTGTATGTAGGAGTATTAAGGTAAGGAGATATTAAAAGCAAAGTGACTGCACTTCTACAGCCAGAATTAATTCAGTTCAATGAGTTCTTGTGGACACCTATGGTTGACTTATTTGCCTTCCCCACTGGGCTATAAAGACTCAGAGTGCTGGAAACTAGTCTAATTAATCTTTATATTCCTGGGAAGCTAGCAAAGAACAGGGAACAGAAAAAGAATAAAGATTGCCATATGAATGGAAGCTCTATACCCTGTCGGGAACAAAGACATTAAAACAAAACAAGACAAGACAAAACAAAAAAAAATCCACGAGGTTCTTGACCCCCCTCAGGTTATAAGGGAGAGGGAATGGTTGCCATGAATACATTTACAAATCATGCAAAGCAGAGCAAGGAGGCTTTACTTCAAGGACGTCTGTTGGGGGTTCAAGAGAGGAAGAGACAATATTTAAACCGGAAAGCAGCCAAGGTTTGGGAAGGAAAATGACATTTGCACAGGATCCAAGAGATAAGGGTAGGAATTTGACAACTGGGTTGGACAACTGGGAGGAAAGAGAATCTTGAGTAGGGATGGAGAAAAAGCAAAGGCACCACAAGGCAGAGAAATGCAGGGCTTCTTCAGAGCAAGCTTTGCAATCTGGTGTGGGGCATGAGAAGTCATGGAAGATACAAGGTGGGAGAGGGAAGCATGTCCCATGTGTCACAGGGCCTTGTGATGATTAGTTCTATGTATCAACTTGGCTAGGCTATAGTACTCACTTATTTAATCGAACAATAATCTGCATGTTGCTGCAAAGATGTTTTGTAGATGTGGTTAACATCCACAATCAGTTGACTTTACGTTAAGGAGATTACTCTCAATACTGTGTGTGGGGTCTCCTACTATCAGTTGAAGACTGTAAGAGCAAAAACATATTTCTCAGAGAAGAGGAAATTCTGCCTCAAGACTCCAGCACTGACACCTGCTTAAATTTCCAGTCTGCTAGTCTAACCTATTAATTTCAGACTCAAGACTGCAACACTGACTCCAGACTGAGTTTCTAGCCTGCTGGCTTGCCCTACAAATTTTGGACTTGTCAGACCCCACAACTATGTGAGTCGGATCCTTACAATGAATTTCTTAGTGTGTGTGTGTGTGTGTAGTATGCATATGTGTGTGTGTGTATATATATGCACACTTATACACACACACTTAACCATATATTATATATATACACCCTATATTATATATATACCATATATGTATATACCTGTGACACAATCTCAATCAACCATTATATTCAAATTCCCAGAAATAAGGCTGCTGTTATTTCATGACTTCGTTCATGAAGCTCTTACTCCCCAGAATGAACTGTGTCTTTATTCATTTCTTCTCCCTCTCTGCCTCTGTCTTGTGAGGCTGAAAAATTCCTATACCCTAAATTATATATATACCATATATATATATACATGCACCATATATTATATATATACACACACCACATATATACATATATCAGTTCTGTTTATCACACACCTTATCAGTTCTATTTCTCTGGAGAACCATGACTGATACTGGCTTCCAATGCTATGTTAAAAAGTACAGAGCTTGCATAGGTGGTGGTTTGCTGCTGCTGCTACAGACAATGCTGCCACCCTGCCTGCTCATCTTCATCTTGTGACAGAGGGAGAATTTAAGAAACATTAAATCTTCTCCTGTCTTTGGGGATCCTACAATGCTCCTGAGTTTTCCACATTATAAAGCATGTAAGTAAACAACACTGGGAATTGCTTCCAGATACAGAGAACAAAAGTTGTCATTGAAAGCTTCTAAAATAGATTTCCCCTCCCCTAGCATCAAGCAGTGCTGTTATTATGATCACTAGAATCCCCAAACACAGCTCTGTTACACCAAAAATCTTCAAGTGTAATTATGTATCAAAACACAACAGAATTGTTTTGTATTTTCTAAAAGATGTCATCCAAACAGATTTTATCATTTCTATTTTTTACAGCTACTTTGAGGTTTTCATGGTGTCTTTTTACTGAAGAGTTCAAAATGTGCTACTGACATTATAATATTAATTTATCATTCAGTCGAGTTAACTTCAATGAGCGTTTCTCAGTGTTGCACTAGGTGCTATAAGAAGCATGGAGAAATACAATAACATCCCAGCTATCCAAAATGCTGGGGAGAACTTCATTCTAGATAGCCAGGTTTATTCATTAGCTCCACAATTATTTATTGAGTGTCTACTGTGTGACAGGCACCCTGGGAGATTGGAAATAAAGAGATGAATCAAATATGGTGCCTGCCATCAAAAGACTTACAATAGGCGAGAAACAGACATATTAACAAAAAGTACCCAGACTGTTAGACATTCTTCACTGGTGTTTTATGTAGGTGACACTCCAGGTGAGTTTTAAACCATAGATAGGAATTTTTCAGCCTCACAAGACAGAGGCAAAGAGGGAGAAGAAATGAATAAAGGCATAGTTCATTCTGGGGAGTAAGAGCTTCTTGAACAAAGCATGAAATAACAGCAGCCTTATTTCTGAGAATTTGAATATAATGGTTGATTGAGATTGTGTCACAGACTTAATACAATGCCTGGAAGAGAGTAACTATTATTATGAGATCAGCATGGAAGTGCTTAAAGTGTGAAAGAAGTAGTGACAAGAGATGAATGAAGCTGGAGGGATTGAGCAAGTTCCACACTAGGAAGAGCCATGAATCAGACTAATGAGATTAAATTTTAACATGTAGGCAATGGGGAGTCACTTCAGCTACAGCTGCTTTTGCTTTCTAACTGCTCCTTAAAAAGGTTCTATTACATTTTACTGTTCTCTTTGCCTATAAGTCCTTTTTTCCAAAAAACACCCAACAATGAAAAGTTCAAACCCACATGGCTTTACTGGTGAATTATAACCAACATTTAAAGAAGTAACACAAATCCTTATAAAATTTTTTTTTCAACAAATAAAAGAAGAGGAAACACTTTCCAACTCATTATCTGAGGTCAGTACTATTTTGATTCTAAAATCAGATGAAGACATCACAAGGAAAGAAAAGTACAGGCTAACATCCCGTATGAATATTGATATAAAAAATTCCTCAGCATAAAAATTGAATAAAAAATTCAATTCTAGGGAATTGAATCCAGCAGCATATAAAAGCATTAGACACCATGGTCAAGTGGGATTTAACCCAGGAATCCAAGGTTGGTTTAACATACAAAAGTTAATTAATGTAATAGACCATATTTACAAATTAAAGAATAAAAACCACATGATTATTTCAATAGACAGAGTAAAAGCATATAACAAATTCCACATCCTTTCATGAAAAAATACCCAACAAAGTAGGGGTATAATGGAATTTCCGCAATGCGATGAAAGACATCTATGAAAAACCCATAGCCACTGTCATAGTTAACAGGGAAAGACTGGGTGCTTTCCCCTATGTTGAGGGACAAAACAAGGCTGCCTGCTCTTGCCACATCTTTTCAACATTGTACTGAACATTCTAGTCAGTATGATTAGGCAATAAAAAGAAATAAAAGGCATCACTGTTGGAAAGGAAGAGGTAAAACAATTTATATTTGGAGATGTCATGATCTTGTAAATAGAAAATCTTAAGGAATCTGATAGAAAAATATTAGTGCTAATAAATGACTTCAAGAAAGGTTGCAGGATACAAGATCAACATATGAAAATCAATTGTATTTCCATATGTTAACAATGAATAATGTGAAAATGATCTTCAGAACCAGTGCAATCCCTGCCACAATTCCATTGGCCCTTTTTTTTTTTTTTCCAGAAATTGAAAAGCTGATTCCAAAATTCTTATGGGGTTACAAAGGCCCCTAAATAGCCAACACCATCTTGAAAAAGAACAAAGTTGAAGGATTTACAATTCCTGATTTCAAAATCTAAGTTATAAGACAGTGTGACACTAGCTTAAGGATACACATAGAGATCAATGGAATGGAATTGAGAGTCCAGATATAAACTCACACATGTATGGTCAATTAATTTTCTACAAGGGTTCCATAACAATTTAAAGGGGAAAGAACAGTCTTTTCAACAAATGGTGAGGAGATAACTGGCTACCCACATAACAAAGAATGCAGTTGGACTCCTACCTTACAACATATTTAAAAATTATCTCAAAGTTTATCAGAGTCCAAACTTTATTTCTCATTTTATTTCATTTTATTTTATATATTTTTTGAGGTGGGGTATTTCTGTGTCACCCAGACTGGAGTGCAGTGGCACAATCATAGCTTACTGCATCCTCAAACTCCTGAGATCAAGGGATGCTCCTGCCTCCGCCTACTGAGTAGCTGAGACTACAGGCATGTGCCACCACACCTGGATAATTTTTTACTTTTTTGGAGAGATGGGTCTCACTATGTTGCCCAGGCTAATCTCAAATTCCTGGCCTCAAGCTATCCCCCCATCTTGACTTCCCAAAGTTCTGAGATTACTGAGCACCCCAGCACCCCCAAAACCTTAAGTTTGTAGAATAAAGCACGGGAGTAAATTCTCATAACCTTCTGTTAGGTAATGCTTTCTTAGAGGGGACACCAACAGCACAAGTGACAAAAGAAAAAAATGCAAATTTGACCACATCAAAATTAATGTGCTACAAATGATAACATCAAGGAAGTAAAAAGACAATCCATAGAATAGGAGAAAACATTTGCAAATTATATAACCAATAATCAGATATATTTGTGTCCAGAATATATAAATAACTCAATAGTTTAAAAATATAAATTTAAATGGGGATTTAGACAGATGTTTGTCAAAAAAATATAAACAAATGGCCATCAGCACGTGAAAAGATACTCACCATCATCATTCAAGAGCAATGCATATTAAAACCACAATTGTATGCCACTAACACTCACTAGGGTAGCTAAAATAACAAAGACAAACAGTAAAAAGCATTGGCAAGGATGTGGAGGTATCAGAATGCTCATTCATTGCTGATGGGATTGAAAAATGGTACACCTGCTTCGGGAAAATTTGGCAGTTCTTCAAAAGGTTAAACATAGTTACCATATGACCTAGCGATTTCCCTCCTAGTTATACAAAAACTTGTGTGTGGATCTTATAACAGCATTGCTCATGATAGTTAAAAACTAGAAAGAACCCAAATGTTCATCAACTGATGAGCGGATAAACAAAATGTGGTATAGCCATACAATGGAATATTATCCAATGATAAAAAGGAATAAAGTACAGCTACATGCTGCATGAATAAACCCTGAAAACATTATGCTAAATGAAAGAAGTCAGTCACAAAAGTCTACATATTATAAGATTTCATTTATATAAAATAACCAGAATAGGCAAATCTATAGAGACAGAAAATAGATTAGTGTTGCCTAGGGCTGAGGATGGTGGTAGTAGAGAGTAAATGCTTATGGAGAGTGAAGGCTAATAAAGGATTTCTTAGGGGAGATATCCAAAGATTTTAAACTTAAATGTGGGTGATGATTGCACAATTCCATAAATGTACTAAAAATAATTAAATTGTAAACACTATAAAGACAAATTTTATGGTCTGTAAATTATAAATCAATAAAGATACTTAAAAGACAACAAACTATAGAAAGTAAGACATGGATATTATCGTGTGAAATAGAATCGGCATAGAAAGCTTTCAGCATCCTTCAAGAATAGACAGGATTTAGATAACAAGTGAGATCATAGCAAATTCCTTGGGGAAGCCAGTGCAAATTCTTACATTCCTAAGAATGTATTCTTTTACTTATTTATTTTATTATTACTATTTTTAAGACAGAGTCTCACTCCATCATCCAAGCTGGAGTGCAGTGGCACAATCTGGGCTCACTGCAACCACTGCCTCTCAGGTTCAAGCAATTCTCATGCTTCAGCCTCCCAAATAGCTGAAATTATAGGTTCTCGCCACCAAGTTTGGCTAAGTTTTGTATTTTAGTAGAGACAGGGTTTTGCCAGGTTGGCCAGGCTGGTCTTGAACTCCTGACCTCAAGAATCCATCTATCTCCACCTCCCTAAGTGCTGGAATTACAGGCATAAGTCACAATGCCTGGCCCAAGAATGTATTCTTTTAATGATACAGATGAGATAGTGACCCCCAAAAGAAGAGAAAACATGTTTTCCTCATTTCTATTGTCTTTTTGCAAGACTTGGTAGGGTTTACTTGGGTACAGTCCAAATAATTAGTGCCTCAAGTGATAGAGTAATAGCAAATCATTAAAATGTCTGTCAGGACAGAGCTCCTTACAAGTCTGGCTTTCTCACTCTAGTTTCTCTTCCTAAGTGATTTAAAACATCTCCAAGTGGAGTTCCAAGAAGCAGAATAAAGTGGCTAAGAAACGCCCCACTGGAAGCACCCTATTACTGCCATCTATCATTTGCTCATTCCATTCTGCAGTCTGACTGAATCCAAGCAGACAAGAAGATTTACCAGATTTAGAAAATAGCTTTTACTCTGCACCAGGCATTTGAACCGGAAAAAGCAACTCAATATGCATGGACTGTTTTTCCTCTCTCCTGAAATTGTATGGTTATTAAGAGGAAACTGTGAGTGTGGGTATGTGAAAAGTAGTTGGTGTCATAGACAGTGCATTGTGGGCATGGTTCAGGTTCCCTTACCCAATCCTGTGATCACTAACAGTGTTATCTTGGGCAAATCACTATTGAACCTCAGTTTCATCCTTTGAAAAATGACAGTATTCCCGACTTTATGGGGCTGGTAGGTGGGCCAAATATGATAACAAATATTTATTAAGAATTAACTTAAGAAATATTTATTCTTGCAATATACCTAATGTAAATGATGAGTTAATAGGTGCAGCTCACCAACATGGCACATGTATACATATGTAACAAACCTGCATGTTGTGCACATGTACTCTAGAACTTAAAGTATAATAAAAAAAAGAAATATTTATTAGGAATTTACTTTTGTTTAGAGCGTTGAGAACACAAATAATTTGAAAATGGTCTTTGACTGACAAAGGTCACAGTCTCATGTGCAAGTGCTTTCTGAAGTATAATATATTGATCAAATATGTTATTTTTGCTTTCCTTCCACTTGAATTGCTCCTTACTGCACAAAATTTTTCACTTGGGTTTCACAGGCTGTCAACCTATTTGAAGGCTATTGGCTGATTTATTAATGTCGTCATATATAAACCCTTGAGAGCATAGATCCACAAATTCAAAAAGAGTTGAATTTCCAGGCCCTAGAGTTGCATACAGCTCATTAGAGAAGCTGTGCTTTGTCCTTTGTGTTTACCCATCATTTTTAGTGTGCAATAGGAATAAGAAAGTACAGATTTTAAACAGGGTCAGTTTTAATGAAACACTAATTTTCTCTATGGTAAGTAGTTTAAAATAGAATTTGTGTCTTAAAACAAACAGATAGTAGAATAGAAGCAAAATTTACATGAAATTTTAATATTTAACGTTGAGTCTTCGGAATAGCATGCAGGCTTCCAGAGTGTGATGCTTGAAATGTGGTGGACACATTTCAAATATCTTAGCTCAGAGTTGTGAGGTCTGACTCTGTGGATTTTTTATTGCACGACTTCAGGGCTACCATTCACATAGATTCTGATTTGAACAGTGGAGTTGTGCAACAGTGGTAACTGTTTAGCCGCTCATCCAAGGGAAAAAGTCATGGTAGACTAAGTCCATAAAATCACGCTGCCCAGGCAATGGCCTTCTCCTAAACTTGTTCAGGATGAGCAATTTTGATATATTTCTATTATGCTATGAACAGTTAAAAAGAAGAATGTCTAACAGCAGATGTTACAAGTTACTTCCAGAGGTGAGGGGTGGACTACTTAACCTGTCAAATACCTGCCTGTCCTTACTGACTTTTGTGAAGTGAAGCAAATATGGCAGTCATATAGCAGTCACACAATTCTCAAAACACACATACACACACACACACACACAATCTTAATAATAGCAGGGATCATTATTCAACATCAGAGCTGATACTACCACTTTGAGGAAATAATTAGGAGAAAAACACTACTCAGTATTTATCCAGAGAAGCACAACAATCCACTGTGGGAAGCAAAGCAGCAATGAACTGGCTGGAAAGGCACCTTCTTTGTTTTATCTCATCCCACATTTCTTAAAGGGCAAGTAATAAGGCATAAAAGTTTTTGCGGAAATCACTTCCCATTGTCTGAAGACCACAGGATTGCTACTTAAATAAAAAGCTCAGAAATGACCTGACTTCCAAAGTTCCCTGAGACTCAAGACTTCAAAACATACTGCATTCATCATACAAAGATAAATGATGGGGTGTCCTTATCCCCAGAAAAGGCCTATGTTTTGGCTTTTGGAGCCCTTAAGAGCTCAGAGCACCTAAGGGTAAGTTACATACCTGAGAACTTTTATCCACCTATTCGTAAAGTCCAAATATCAGGGCCGAAAAATAGTAGCCTTGCCCATTGTTGCAACATGCTCTCCAGCGTCCCTTGTAGATAATTATACTATCTAGAAGGTTCTCTTGGACTCTAATACTAACAAATCTGCTTGGCTTTCTACTAATTAACCATCCATGTACTTTCTGCAGTTCCCTTAGGTGCCTGCACTGGAGCCTGCTCCTTGCCTATTTCCTTTTGCAGTGATACTCAGGCTCCCAGAAAATTAAGGGCAAGCACCGTGCCACCCTACTTTGTTTTCTCATCACCTTCCATGGTGTCTAGCATATAGGGGGTGATCAATAATGTTTGATGAACATCTGGAAAGGAATAGGTTAATGCTGATACTGAATGTTTGTTTTAGAAGCTAGCAATCAAGTTTGTAGATTGCTGCTCATGGCCACCATAGCTTCATCAAGGCATAAAGAGGTTATATTTCACACATCAGTCCATTCTATTATTGTAAAAAGTTAATAGTTTGATGGGATGCAGTGGTTTTTAAAAGTGGAGATGGGAACCTCTGAAAGTGTATGAGAGTAGAGTAGCTATCCATAACTGTCCACTGGTGGTATGTATATGTCTCCCAAGATAATACCTCTCCAGTTACTCAATTCATTTTCCTTTAGAAAGACACTAATTTTGTGCTCCCTTAACTCAAAGTCACTGGTGAAAAAGTACCATGGCCTCTTTTATTCTGCAGCACTAATGTACAGGTTGAATATCCCTTATCCTCCAAAATTGTTTGGGACCAGAAGTCTTTTGGAGCTCAGATTTTTGTAATAATTGCATTATACTTACTGGTTGAATGGTTGAGACTCCTTAATCTGCAAATTTAAATCTAAATCTAAACTCTCCAATGAGCATTCCCATTGAGCGTCATGTTAACGCTCCAAGTTTCTAACTTTGGGGCGTTTCAGAGATTCACATTAGGGATGCTCAATTTGTATCAGTAACCAATTTACACTCCAAATCTTTGGTGCAGCTGGAAGAAAATAGTTTATTCTCTACTAGAGTTTCAGGAATTTTTATAAATTTATAAATCACAGTTTCCAAATCCAAACTATTTATGATTAAGTTTGACACGCTTGTTTCTATTAGATCGTGTGCTTCCTGAAGGGTCTCATCACATACCTTTTTGTACCCCTGGAATCCAGTAAAATGTCTGACACATAACAGTGGCACAAGAAATAAATAAATATTTGTTTAATTGTTGAATGAATGGATGTAATAACGTGCAATTCTTCAATGGAAAAAAAACCTGGAACCGTTTGCTCGGTACTGACTTGGAAAATCTGGAAAGTTTTCCTTTTCCCTCTTTACAATTCTTAGTGCTTGTAACTTCCATTCAACTTTTCCCCTCAACTATTTTCACTTTTCCCCACAGGCCATCTATATTAATAAGGATTCAATTTAGCTGCTCTAACAGAAATCTGGCTACAGTGGTTTAAGCAAATAAGAAGTTTGTTTTTCTCCCATAACAAGGAGTCTGGGGTAGGCAGACCTGAGTTACTGCAGCTACTCAACCAAGCTCCTTCTTTCTTCCTGCTCTAGGATCCTTAGCACAAGACATCTGCCCACAAGACATCTGCCATCCTGGTTACAAGATGGCTGCCCATTCCTACAAATCGAGTGGAAAGAAGGGTGCAGGGCAACATGAAAAAAGCAAATGTCAGCTGTGATTTTCTCCTTTTCAAGAGGCTTTCAGAATGTCCTCTGCCTATATCTCAACTTCTGTTTACGTCTCAATAGCCTGAACTGTGTTACATACCCATCCCTTGCTTCAAGATAGTTCTGAGAAAATAGGTGATTTTATGTTAAGCACATTGGCTTTCAAATTAGAATTAAGAGCCCTGTTCAAAAGGAGGAATGCCCAGCAGTGTCTGCTATTCCACTATATGGCATCACCACCCACCCTAGAAGCACCCTGGCTGGCACAGCATCAAGGATCTTCTGACTTCACTGTCCTGTTCCAATTAACCAGAGTCCTATTAGTCTCATCTCTCTGCATTACTCCTTACTTCAACCATGCTCAAATTGTTGCCGTGGATTCCAGATGTAATGCCTGATCCACGTACCATTCCCACTTTTCGATTTTCTACCTGCAAATATTGTCCCTATTTGTCAAGTCTCCACTTAAACCTTATATACTCAATGAAGCATCCTTACTTCCCCTGGTTAAAATGAATTCTGCATTTTGGTGTATACATGGCTCATAATACAGTTGTGAATGAACCCGTTTCACTAGAAACAAAGACAAACCCTTGTCTTCACTTTTTATTGCAGTTCAGTGTCTAGCAAAAGAGAAGTCCTTCATAAGTATCTTTTGCACTAAAGTGATGCTATTCTGATTCTTCCAGCATTTTCTGGGCTTCTTATTCTAATCAGCACTGTGGCTCCTGTGCTATGCTCTTCGTACTGCATCTACAGCCTTTTATAAATGCCTGTTACAACACAGATGCAAAACACAGACGTGAGCTGAACTGTTCTCTCTCCCTTAGCTTACTCTCTGTATTACCCACCCATTCTCTGATGCTGGGAGAAAAATCTTTTGTGGAGACCTTTTCTGGTGGCTGAACTGAGTATTGAAGGAAACCTTCAACTGTTCTTTCTGTCTAACTTTTTTCTGGACTGAAGGCTGTAAGACACAAAATTACCAGACGTGGCCAGATAACAAAAGACCAAAACACCGACATTACAATATTGTTAAATGAGAGTATAACTGTGGCACTTCGAAAGGAATATAAAGCTTTTTCCACGATGCAAATGCTCTGTATATAACACACAACAACTTTATTTCCTATTCATTTCTGGATTTTTCCACACAAAAGAACTAGTCCAGAAGTTGTTTCCTCCTAACAGTAGGGTTATTTGTAAAGCAGGTATTCTTGTAAATGAACTCTGTTGTGCTTGCTTTCTAACACTGCATTCTGTCAAAAAAATTTTAAAACACACTGTTAGTGTGTTGGCATACTGCAGCAAAATTCAACTTCCTTCTGTGATTTTCTTTATTAGAAAATATTTGCATACTGAATTCTTGGCAAAGTATTATAGCTTTCCTAATTTTGAAGTGAGCCAAGCAAAGCGACATGTAAACTGGCAGAGGTGACTTTAAATCTTTTAGCACTACTGTTGACTTTCTTAGAGGTTATGTAGAACTAAAGTTGACCCATGAACAACACAGGTTTAAAGTGTACAGGTCCACTTATCCCAAATTTTCTTCTGCCTCTGCCACCCCTGAGACAGCAGGACCACCCCCTTCCTCTTTCTCCTCAACCTACTCAACATGAAGACAACAAAGATGAAGACCTTTATGATGACCCGCTTCCACCTAATAAATAATAAGTACATTTTTTCTTCTTTGTGATTTTCTTAATAACATTTTCTTTTATCTAGTTTACTTTATAGTAAGAAGACAGTATATAATACATATTCAGATATGTGTTAATTGACCATGTTTTCTGTGAGGCTTCTGAACAACAGTAGGCTATTAGTAGTTAAGTTTTGTGGGAGGAGTAAAAGTAATATTCGATTTTGAACTGTGCAAGGGTTCGGCACCCCTAATGCCCATGTTGTTCAAGAGTCAACTATGTTTCTACTCCCTTGCTGTTTTCGTGATACCTCTGGTGCAGAATACATTGTGTTGGTGCCCTAGTTTGAACAATGACCGACCTGTGAGGGAAGCCTATGTGACTTCAGGTAGCACTACTCAAGATTGTCCAGGAAAATGTTGCCATAAAGGAAACTGACCTAAGATGCCCTTCAGGCCCAGCCTTCCATAGGCCCAGAAAGTACTGTATACTCTTCCCAGAGGCAAGAGCCCAGGAGGCTATAACTTTCTGAGGCTTTCTGAGGAGGCTTTCTGAGACTACTCCTTACTCTCTCTTCTTCCCTAACTCGCTCTGCTTTCCTTTTCTTCCTATGTCCCCTCCACTAAACTGGGGGAATTCATCCAATCTGAGAAAATGCCAAAAGTATCGGAAACCTGAATAAACAAATTACTTCTAAAAGACTTATTCACTAAAATAAAGTCATCTTCGGGAAACTTTGCTCAATTCTTTCTGCCCTAGTTTAGGTTAAGTTTCTTCTCTATTATATATATTCTCAAAGCTCTCTATCTGCACTGCTGGCTGCCATTTACCACAATATACTGCTCCAAGTTTCCCTCAACTAATATTCTGAGAGCTCTCTGAATCCAGGGTACTGTGTCCTAGTAACCTTAGTATTCTCAGTGTTTAGGTAACTGCAGGAAACACAGTAAGAGCTCAATAAATGTTTAATAAATGATTTAAGAGTAAATTTTCTAGGTATAGCTTATACTACACACATACACATACAAATGCATGTATAGACATACATACACATTTAGCTTTGTTTAGATTGATATCTTTGACAACCAAAACTAGAAAATTCTGCATCTGCCAAAGAACGTGGAACTACTGTATTCAGACAGAGACCTAAAATGTTAATATGATGTTGTTAAATATATCTCACAAGCTTCAAAACAAAGATCTAAAATGTAAGTGGGTGGCAGAAGTAGGGAAACCAATTGCCACAAAGCTAATTTTCAAGAGAGCAAAAATGCATGTGAAATCATATTCCAAGTAGTAGAGCAATCTGTGAAATGCCTACTCCTCCCAATGAAAATGCATCCTTCATATAAAAGATTTAACTGTAACTTTAATAGGCACACATATCACATTGAAGCACTGTCTTAAGTTAAATAATACCCTCTTATACTCAAATATATCCACAGTCCCTGAAAGTCATAAGAATTTTAAAAGATGAATATTTTAAAGTTAGCTAAAATAAACATAAGGATTCCTATAAACAGTAGGAAAACAAGACTGATTTCTGTATTTTGCATTATAAAACAATGCCATTTTACTTTTACTTTTTTTTGGTATAGTACAAATTGAGACATTTAACACATTCTGCAAGTTTTTCTTACATGATTCAAGAATCTTCAGTTCTTTTGACATTTAAATTATATTTTATGCTGCTTATGTAATGATGTGTCATTCTTTGCATTTAATTTGTAGTTGTAAAATCTGCATTGAGCCCTTTGTTTCCTGGTTCTTTATTTTAAATCCAAGAGGCTTCACTGACCTTTCCTGGTTCCTGGCCCTCTCTGAGGCGGTTTCGAGTGGCTGGGCTTCCTGGATTTGCAAGATTGGCACTACACAGGAAGTGAGTGGCAGTTGGGGTAAATCCTGTGTTAACAAACACTGCTCTCCACCCTTTGCATCATTTTTAATTGGGTGATAACAGTTTAAAACAAGCATCAAGAACAGCCATCAAAAGGAAAAAAGGTTCCTCTTCTCAAGGCATTTACTGCTCCATCCTGTATTTATTTATGTACCTGTCATTTTCCCTAAGGCAAAAGCTACGTTTGATCTACTTTGAATCTGCTTCAGTACCTAACATTCTGTCTTAAGTTAAATTTAGTGGGATCACTGCCCTCATCACCATCACAGCAGCTACAATTTACTAAGAGCCTCACATAGGTGAAGAATGGCCTAATGTCCAACATATATACAATTGGATGCCTGATGAAAAATCTTTTCTTTCAAAACATGTTCACCTCTTCTCTGACTAGAGCTGGGGAGTCAGCAGATACCTGGCTCTGGTGCAGATGTGGTTTTTGTATGTTTGGCTCATGGGTTGTTTTTTTTGGGGGGGAAGAGGGAATTACTTAAGTGGCTATTTTGAGTAATGCTCACTTGTTCCTAGGGGGATGGTATAGTAGGCAGAAGGACCTCAGAAGATGCTGATTCCCTAATCCCTTAGAATTCGTAGATATGTTACATTAAATGATAAAAGAGACTTTGCAGATATCATTAAGGTTACAGACTTTATGATAGGCAGATAACATTGGAATATCCTGATGGGCCCAATCTAATCCCATGAGCTCTTAAAGTAGAGAACATTCTCCTACTGGAGGCAGAGAGATGTGAAAAGCCCAGGAGATTCCAAGCATTAGAAGGGCGTGCCTTTGCTGGCTTGAAGATGGAGGGAACAATGGGATGAGGAAACCGGCCAGCATTAAGGAGCTGAGAGAGTTTCCTGGTTGGTTTTTGGCAAGAATACAGGGACCTCAGTCCTA
Source organism: Rhinopithecus bieti (assembly GCF_001698545.2). Lineage (NCBI taxonomy): Eukaryota > Metazoa > Chordata > Mammalia > Primates > Cercopithecidae > Rhinopithecus > Rhinopithecus bieti. The sequence goes on from NW_016806642.1 coordinate 3,228,347, forward strand.
CGGACACAAGGAACTGAATTGTGCCAACAATCTTCGTGAACTTAAAGTAACTTCATCCTTAGAACTTCCAAAAAGGAAGGCAGACATGCTGACACATTGATTTCAGCTTGGAGATTCCAAGCAGTTGAACCATGCTGTACTTGGACTTCTGATGAATAGAAACATGAGACAATAAGTGGTTGGTATTCTAAGCCACTTAATTTGTGGTAATTTGTAACAACAACAATAGAAAACAAATACAGAGGTTGTAATTAGACTTTTTGGGTCCCAATACAAGCTGCCTTTCTCAGTATACCTTTGATGTGTTGATGAAGTAGGGAGAAAATAAACACATTTTTATGGTGGCCAAAGAGCTTCCTTAGCTAAAAGGAGAAAGATCAAGGCCCTCTCCCACTTGTTTTTTTTTGGAGTTCAGTGTTAGTAGAACCTATCCAATGGCTGGAAAGGTTCTAGCTTAGGTTTGCTGGCAATAAAAGTTCTAAGGGGAAACACTTGAAAGAAGGCAAAGTCTGGCTTGGTGATTTGGGTTTAATATAAAAGTATAAAGTTTTAGATATGTGCACATAAATGATAAGCCTGGTTGGACTATTTCTATTTGAGTAACTAAATTCAACAAACACTTGTTAGCCATCAGTGTTGTATTAATAAAATGTATTAATCTACCTACCAGACAACCCAGTCCATCTGACATCTCTTTCCTATATCTCTAAAAGCCTAGTCATTTTGCAATTCATCATGGCCCATATTATTCTTTTTTTTTTTTTTTTTTTGTATCTGTAGACATGGAGTCTTGCTCGACCTTGCCCAGTTGCCCAGGCTAGAGTATAGTGGCATGATCTCGGCTCACTGCAACCTCTGCCTCCAGGGTTCAAGCGATTCTCCTGCCTCAACCTCCCAAGTAGCTGGGATTACAGGCGTCTGCCATCATGCTCAGCTAATTTTTGTATTTTTAGTAGAGATGGGATTTCACTATGTTGGCCAGGCTGGTCTCAAACTCCTGACCTCAGGCAATCCACCCACTTTGCCTCCCAAAGTGCTGGGATTACAGGCATGACCTATGGCGCCAGGCCATTACTTTTTCTGTAGTGTTATATCATCTGGTTTTCGATTGCTTTATTTGGTCAAACCACGCATGTTTTCCTTGTGCTTTCCCAAAAGAATGTAAGTTCCTTGAGAGTAGAAACTATATATATTGTAATGGATTAAACTGTGGGCACTGGAGCTAGACAAGCCTAGATTTGTAACTTAATATCTGTGTTTAAGACAGCTAACATCACTGGACTTTAGTTTCCTTCTGTGTAATATGAAGACAGGAGTTCTCCAGCCTCATTACATTCACAAAAGAATTACATTCATTTATAAGTATAAAATACTTAGAATAGTTCCTGATACATAATAAGTGTTCACTATAAATCAGCTACATATTTGATTTCCCAGAATAGTGTTTATCACAGTGACTAGAAGATATTAGATATTCAGTAAATGTTAAAGTTTGGTTATAGAAAGGAGAGGGGAAAGGTAATAAAGAATATATGAATTTACAACTCTTTGCAATTTTCTATTTTTCCTCTTACTCCTTTGATGGGCTGGTAAAGATGGAACATAAGAATCTCTTGAGACTCTTAAGTGCCAATAACCTGATGATCTGGAGATTCCTTATGCTGTCCAGACTCTAACATTAGCCACCAGGGCAGCCTCAAGCAAGTCACTTAAGTGTTCTGAATCATGGATTCCACATCTCTCTGTTAGGTATAATAATACCACTCAATTCAGCTCAGTCTTTCCAATTTCTAAATGAGTGGATTAGATGTGACTCAGATCCTGGTTCACCATGCTTAGCACATAGCCTTATCCCTATTTCAGTGAGAAAATTAAAGCCATCAGACATGATCTCATTCAACTTTCTGCCACTATGAACAAACAAATCAAAATGCATGCTTACGTCACACTTCTCCTTTTTCAGTGGATGAGCTATCCCTCCTTTTAATCAGTCCTAACCTCTTCACTATGCTCTTGATCTCCTTCCTTCCTACACTCCATGAGACCTCGAAAGTGCCCAAAAGAGAAATAATCAGCATTAACCATCTACCATCAATTATCCTTCTTCCTTCTTACCTCTTCAAATCAGCCCTCACTATGCCTATTTTCCCTCAGCCTGTGAACATTGCTGGTTTCTCCAATTCTAAAAACTCTACATTGATCCCACATCTCCTCTATCTAATACCTAATATTTCTCCTCTTTCATCCACACTTCTCAAAAACCCTTGTCATTTCCCTTTCTCTAGCTGGATTTCCTTACAAGGATAGGAATTGATCTCATAGCAAAATCTAACATTTTACTATCCTAGTCCTCATCGAATTGCATTCTTCACAGCATCCCATATGTTGATTATGTCCTCCTTCTTAGACCTCCTTACTCTGTAATTTATTTGACGCCTTACTCTCCAGGTTCTCCATCTATCTCAACCATTGCTTCTCTGTCTCTGCCCTTCCCTGCCTCTGCTCACTTTCTGAATGATGGTTTGTCCCCCAGCAATCTGTTTGCATTTTGCATTCCACTTATCTTCCTTTTTGAGAATTTTTTTTTTTTTAGATAGAGTCTTGCTCTGTCGTCCAGACCGGAGTGCAGTCGTGCAATCTTGGCTCACTGCAACCTCTGCCTCCTGGATTCAAGTCCAGCCTACCGAGTAGCTGAGATTACAAGCACCTGCCACCACGCCCAGCTAATTTTTGTATTTTTAGTAGAGATGGGGTTTCATCATGTTGGTCAGGCTGATCTCAAACTCCTGATCTCAGGAGATCTGCCCACTTTGGCCTTCCAAAGTACAAAGTACTGGGATTCCAGGCATGAGCCACTGTGCCTGGCCCCTTTATGAGCATTCTTACTGGCAGGGTGAGGGTGGGAAGAAAGAGGATCTCATCATTTCAATTGCCACTTCTAATTGAACGATTCACACATCTCTGAAATAGAAGATAAAAATGGGGTTCATTCTACTTTGGTTTTGGTCGAGGCCCTGGGAGAACAGATATCAACTAGTCCATGTTTCAGGATAAATGCTATAGCACCTGAACAGAACTTAAAGTAGAAAGGATGTCTCAGATTAGGGTGGTACTAGTGGACCATTAAAAAGTGGAACTGCATGGTAAGGGGTAGGGGGATGGGAAGGGACCATAAGTAGCCAGCCTACAGATACATACTGCTGACATCAAGGGAGCTGTAATTAGCATAGCTCAGTAGGCAGTTCTTCAATGAGCTCATGAAAGTACCCAGAAGAGAAAGAATCCCCTTGAAACATCTGAAACAACCAGAGCAACCCAATACCAGATTACATTGTTATCAGTCAAGAGAGACCTTTCCTGGCCCAATTTTTCCTCCCTCATTCCATATTTTTCATGCCCAAAGTTTGGGAGGGCATTCTTTAGCTTAAAATGCAAACTTGAAATTTAACTACTACATGAAATCAGATATTTTAATTATCAAAATGAGAGTATTGGGGAGCAAAAAATGATCACGAGACTTCTATGGTTGCAGTCTCTCAAGCTGTACTTGTTAAGTATATGAATACATCTATATTACTGGCCTGATCCCTTCTCTGAGCTTCAAGTTCATAATTCCAGCATCTGAATGTGTATCTCAACCTGCATGCTTCACATAGCCCTCAAATTGAGCACCCCAAACTAAATTTATCCACACCCAAACTTGTTTCTACCTCTATATGTCTTCCCAGTCATTGGCATCAATCATCCTTGATTTCCGTATTGCAATCAATATCTCCAAGAGCCAAGTCAATTTCCAAGCATTGCTCTATTCTTCACACTCTATTCTTATTGCCAGTGTGCTAATTCGGATCTTCGTCATTGCTTCCCCAGATGGTGAGACTGACTTGTCTCTCTGACTCTGGTCTTGATATCTCAAATTAACTGCTGACACTGCGAATCCCTTCATTGGGGTTATCTATAAAAAGTAAAAATCGATGGTATAAAACTCTTCAATGATTTCTCATCACCTAAAAAGTTACATCTGATTTCTTTATCAGAGTAATCTTTGTTCTTTAACTACCTGCCCATATTTATCTCAAGCTACATATTGCTTCCAATTGTAAGCACCAGCTATATTGATATGTCTGTCCACCCTCTGCTTCCACCAATATGTATCAACACATGGGTGCTTGCTGCTTCACTGTCTGTTCATTCTGTTATTGATACCTTGGCATGTCTTTCTCATTCATCTACCTCATACCACCAAATTCTTCATCTTATAAGACTCAATTCAGGAGTCAACTTCTTTAGGAAGCAAATTCTAGTATTATCCCTTTGTAGAGACTATGTAATTTTGCATGATATGACACAATTCTATCCCTACAGATATGACTTCACACTGTATCTTTCTGTTTTATCTCCCTCACCTGATTATATTGCTTGACAGAAGTGACTGCATTTTATTTATCTATATGACTGTAAAGCCTAGACCAAACAAAGTATTTGGCACATGGCACACATGTAATAAACATTTTTGGAAAAAATGAAATAATTGTATAAAACAGTATTTTACAAACAACCTCTCATCACATTGTTTCATTTGACTCTCAGAACACAATCGTGAATTAGATATTTTTCACTTCTCTTTTTAAAATAAGGAAATAGCCTTAGATAGCATAAGCAACCTGTTAAAGACCACCAAATGAATTAAGTGTAGCAAGGAATGTGTACCTATGCTTCCCAAGTCAAGGATCCGTGTTCAGCCCAACGAGCCACAATGGTACCCTTTGGACGCTGAGTCCAAGTACATATGTAAAATAAGGCATACAGTGTCTGATAACATGAATAGGAGTTTCCTCCAGCCCTGAAACATCAAAAGGAGAAGAACCAAATACTTGTAAAAATAAAAGAGAGGCTCAGGAGAGAAGTGGTAAAAGGCCATGGTACCTTTGAGAGCTCTGCTATTCTAGGTACCACTTCTATCTTAGTGCCTTCAATTATAAAATAGAGAAGTTTTTAAAGGACCACATAATTGCATTGGCTTATTCAAAGCAACTCCATGGTGCCAGCTTTGTAACTATCTGCCTAAGACACAATTGTTTCTCTGGCTGAATCAGAGTATGTTTTCCCTAGGAAGACAGCATGGTTCTGGCACGACAAGAAAACTGTTCTTTTGGTTTCAACATATTCATCTGCAATCTCTATCTCATCTTAGAAAAGATTCCACTGTTTAAGGGCAGCCTTAAAAGTCTTTTTTTTTTTTTTTTTCCAGTTTTGCATATATAGTTTTGAGATAGGAACATATGCATTTCTCTCTCTGCCTTTTTCCTATTCACTTCTCTTCCACTGAAGGAAGAGGCAGGCCCTGAGCTCACTGTTCTCCCAGGGGAGAAACAGGAAAAGTCAGAAAACTTTTAGGGCAGTAGATAAAAGGGACATATAGAGAGTGAAAGCCCAACTCCAGCTACCAACTGCCTTCCACTCCCCACCTTCTAGGTTGGGGGCCTAAGAGTACAAACGGCCTGGGCTCTGCTTCCCCAAAGTATATTGAGAAGGTAGCAAGACACAAGGAAGAAGATGGCTTCTAGGCAGACAGGATCAGAAGAAGACTTGCTTAAGATTCCTGGGCCCCAAGGACTACAAGGAGGCAACAAATGCTGTTAGAGTAAACCTAAAGAAGCTATGAGGATAGGAACAGACTTCTTATGGTCAAGTCAGCCTATGGGCCCAATTACTCAAGACAAGGTTGCCCTATATTCATACTTGGCAGTAAACCCAAGGAACTGTGACTCACTCTTGAGGGTGAGAATGCCAGAAAGACCTAAGCTTAAGTTTTCTACTAGGTAAGCAAAATACGACTCGGAGACAGAAATTAGGATACATTAGTGAAAGTAAAGATGGTAATATTTACTGCATTCCCAAGTTTGTGAAATGAGATTCAAAAATAAGCAATAATAATAACGTTCATTGAGATTTCTTCAGATACTTGTTTGATGGTGATATCCAAAGCTGTCTCTAATATATGGCAAGTTGAGAGGATCACCTGGATCTTACAAATTTTATGAATCATTATATTGTGGGAAAATGTAAATAGCACTGTACAGAGAGAATCACTCACTGAAAAAAACAGAGGCAACCTTCCTGCTTCTGTATCTGAGTCCTTATCTCCCAATGTCCTCCTCCTCCTCCTGTTTTTTTCACTTTAAACAAAATCCTAAAAACGCAACATTGGAGGAGATTGCTGGGGTTCCTTGTCTTTGGTGCAGGCCCTCAAAGCGAGTAGCCCTGGTATATCAACTCTTGCATCTCACTGCCACCTCAGAAGAAAAGAATTTCCAAACATAACATTTTCCAAGATATGCCACTGCTGAGCTATCTGAGTCCCCTAGTCCTAAAAAACCTGTTAAACAAGTTGGATGACCTTGGTCTTCTCTGGTGTCTTTTTCTTGAATCATTGCTAAAGCCAAGAAGAGAAATGTTAAGTGCAAATGCACACACTACAAAAATGTATGCTAGTGAGCCCAAGTTTCCATCAAAAGTTGCTCTGTGTGGTCTGAAGACAACAAAAACAGTAGGTCTGAGGTACACAATTTCAAGACAGTGGGGAAAAAAGGGAGAAATAATATGAAAGAAATATTCCAGTTACACAGTCTCAGCAGGCCTTCATGTCTAACTTCCTTTGAAACTAAAAAGTCAATAAAACAATTATTTGTCTCTTTAAGAAGGGGGTCAGAGTTTATCTGTAGGCCTTTATAGCACCAACAACAAATGAGATCAGAGAAAAGTCAGTATAATTTATATTATGTTACTGTACTCGACATTCATCACCATCACAAAATACGGAGCACCAACACTGTGTCAGCCACTGAACATGAGTCGTCAATCCTAAAACTAGCCCTGCAAACTAAGTTTTATTATTCTGTTTTACAAATAAAAAAGAAACCTAAAATTCAGAGGATAACTTCCAGTTAGAAAGAAACAGAGATGGGTTGTGAACGTAGATCTATCAGACCACAAAGCTTATGTTCTCCCAGTTACACTGCAGTACTCTCCAACTGTCTCCTCTTCAGTGCAATAAGTAATGCTTGAATGTTCATTGAATATACTTAGTTTTTCAGGGATGCTGTAAAGTCAGAATGATCTTATAAAAAAAGGATCATGTCATTCTATTGTTCAGAACACACTAAGAAATTCTCATCACACCTAGAATAAAATCCAAATTTTCTTTCATAGCCCACAAGTGAAGGGCTCTTACCTAACCCTAAAGCCTCATCTCTACCTTCCCCATCACTTACTCTGCTCCAGCCCTCCTGCCTTTCTGTTTTACAAAGTTCTTCCTATTCCCTCATAGGGTTCTACATTGGTTTTTTGCCTAGAAGGCTCTGCTCACAGATCTTGGAAGTGGTTGTAACCTCACTGCTGAGAGGTCAGCTGACAGAGAGGCCTTGTTTACATTTGTGTTTGCTTGTTGACTCTCTCCCTACCTCTAGTATAATATAGGGTCTTGTGACAGGGACCATGTTTCTCGTTCATTGTTCTATTCCCATTGCTTAGAATAGTGTCTGGTACCTAGTAGGTTCTCAATAAATATTGTTGATTGAATTAATGTGTTGTTACTAAAAGAGTTCAAATGTTAAATCATCATTCTTTCCCTGCTTAGAAATATATATTTGGCATTCAGAAAATATTGAAGGTTAATATTAGGATTATCTGATTTTGCCATTTTCATAGCCAACATACAAATATTTTTAATATAAGTGCTCATTTTCTCTCATATGTACAGACATTATAGATTCAGGACCTGTTTTCAATGTCATTAATACATTCTTTAAACATGATTTCTCATAAATATTGAATGTTTTTTATAGTTTCTTATTTTGATCTTCCAATTGTTGTTACATATTGGAAATAATAAGGTCAAATAAGTAGCTGCTTAGTGGAATTGACTTATTAACAAAGTCCCCGTTTTAAAAAAATGGTGTAAAAATCTGCTTCTAGTTGTCAATACTTCCACCAAGTTTCATTTGCTCATTAGCTCTTACCCTCTTCCTGCTAATGGGGACAGTTGGACATATCTACTCTACCTTTATATGTTTTTTACCTTTGCACAACACTTTTGACTAATTTTGAGAGCTTTGGACTGCCAAACTGAAATTGAAAACTTAAACCTGGTGAAGGCCTAACCTTATAAGGGCCATTTCCAACATTGAACCCCATCTCTAATTGCTGGGCTTTTACAACATGCATGACATTTGAAGACAGCATCCTAATCCCACCACATATTGCCTACATGGGCTTGGGTGAAATAATAAAACTTCAGATTCTTCACTTGTAAAATGAATTTCCAGGAAATAGACTCTAAGTCTTTAAGATTTGTGTGCAACAGATTTATTTGGCTAGTGCTTTTAGGAACAACACACCCATAAGAGGTGAGAAAAACAGGATTTGACAGAGGGAGATGATCTGTGATTCTATTGCAACAGGGGCCTCAGGTGAGCCTACCAAGGATCTGGAGCCAGGATGACCCTTCAGTGATGTTCAAAATTGAGACTGGGCATATACTACATAAATCAGTCATTGGATGCAGGCTACCTCCAGGAAGGACCATGATTCTGGGCAAGGTGTCTATCTTTGGTTGATAGCACATTTCTTGATAGAGAGTCACACAAGAGGCTTTGACTGCCAACATTTGGGGACAGCTGGGAGAGTGAGTGTAGTTTGGTCCTTAAGTGGGGGTCTGTGAGGTGTCCCTCAGCATCCACTCCGTGGGGTTGATCATATTTCCCGAAATTTCATGTGATTTCAAATGAGATCATGTATGTGAACAGAATCTAGCCTAGTCTCTGGCACTCGCCACTCAATAAACAATTGTCACATGAATGAATGAATGAATGTACATTTTACAAATGCCACATTTTGTTGTCAGTATTTACTATTTCCTGTATGCTACAGTCTGTCATGAGTCATGAGTGTCTCCCTTTTGTTCACAAATTGCACAAGCTAAACTTTTTAAGGCGGCCCCACTGGGTGTCCCACAAGGGGCCTGTTGACATTTCACAAATCAATGCATTCTCCCATTTGCTTTGATGGGTAATCTATACTTCTAAGTCATGTAAAGATTTGAGCCATGTGGGATGAGTTAGACAGCTGCATGTTGGATCTCTGAAGATGGAATTTTGGGGATTTGTAGAATTAGGGTTAGGCTGAGAGAAGTCCAAACTTTCACAGAATGCTTTAAAAATCACTTCTGTTTTTTAAACAATAGTGCTAACCTAGCGAGGTAAGTACATTATTTCACATTAGCTGGCCCATGCATGAAATTTGCATTAAAAACAAGAAAAATGTAACACATCCCCTGAATTAAGACAAAGTCAAATTATGTGCAACATCACAGTGCTTTTATGGAATAGTTTTCATACTTTAAAGAAATTCCTCTAGTGCATACACTTTTTACACATATTATCTTAATATACAACCTTAGGAAATAGATACGTCTTTCCCCATTTTACAGAGAGGTTTAAATGATATGCTAAGTTACAGACTTTGTAAGGGGCAGAACTGTGACTTATAATTTTGACTATTATGCTATCCCTACCCACCGTAATTTCACTGTTATCTTGTTTTCTATTTCAAAAATGTGTCTTCTTAATGTATAAATGGTTAATTATTTTATTCTATTATCAAACATTTTGTAGCACTTAATATGTTAGGTCCAGGCTGCAAGAGGAATAACACAACATCTCTAGATGCAAACACTCACATGGGTAAGGCCAACTACTACGAAAAGAAGTACGTAAGAAGAGACCTTCAGATTTGTGTAAAGCGAATCTACTTCCCTCAGTTTCCTTATTTCTTAATTCAATCATAATAGTTTGCTGGTATGTTTCGGCTGTGTCCCCAACCAAATCTCATCTTGAATTGTAGCTCTAATAATTCCCATGCTGTGTGGGAGGAAGTCGGATATAATTAAATCATGAAGGCGGTTTCCCTCATACTGTTCTCATGGTAGTGAATAAGTCTCATGAGATCCGATGGTTTTATAAGGGATTTTCCCTTTCACTTTGCTCTCATTTTCACTCTTGCCTGCTGCCACATAAGACGTGCCTTTCACCTTCTGCCATGATTGTGAGGCCTCCCTAGCCATGTGGAACTGCGAGTTCATTAAATCTCTTTTTCTTTATAAATTACCCAGTCTCGAGTATGTCTTTATCATCTGTGTGAAAACAGACTAATAGATATGCAAAGCGAGACTATCATGTGGCTGTCAAATTTTCTTAAGAAGCAGTTATGTCCAACATCGAATAAATACCAACAAAGAATGAAGCCTTTAAGGTGGCAAATATCATCATTAGAACAGGCTGTTTCTTCTCAAGTGAACATCTTGAATACATGCTATTTAGACTCCGATATAAATGCAACGTAATGGTCAGAGGAAAATCACATTCTCCCCAAATTGTACATTTTATGATTCTAAAGAGATGATGGCAACAGCTCTGTTGTTAAATTTTTTAAAATTCAATACAATGAAATTTACACAAATACAGGATTACTTTCAGGGAACAAAAATGAAATAAAGTGTTTCTTTGGAAAAATATCCAATGAGAGCTATTTTATGACACGGTATCTCCCTGGAGACTGGTTATGGAATTTTCTTGCAGAAAACATTTTATGTGATAAAAATGGAATGCATTTGTTTCCTTGGAAACAAACCCTTTCACCTTGATCGCACAGAATTTGAAGAAAATTTAGTAATTAAACCCAGAATTTACCTATGTTAAACTAGTGAGATTTTCAAACATATGATATTATTAGAAATAATGCTCAATAAAACCCACTTACATCTGTTGAAGTTAAACATATAAACTTTACATGATTTAAAGTATAGACATCCCTCATTCTAAACACTGAAATAGAATTACCTAAGAACTCTTAAACTTTAGCTTAGAAAATCCCCCAATCAAAGTCACTTCAGACTAAAATAATCTTCTCAGTCATAAAGAAGAAACTGAGAAAGACATAATTGGAGTAATAAAAATGTTAGTTATTAGAAAGTTCATAATGAAAAAGTCAACACTATGATGTCAGTAATCCTGAGCCAATAATATCTCCTGGGGATAAAAGAACGTTTTCTAAATTAAAAGAAAATTGTTTTCTTTGCTAATGAGGTACCGTATAGCCCTACACATTTTTATACCCCAGAATCAACTTCCTGAATATACTTGAGAAATTGCATGCTTTGTGTTTTGTGTTATATACTATTTTTAGGGTAAAGATGTAAACAGAGGTAGAGCACAAGACAGGTTAAGACTAATTCTGACATTAGTTAAGACTAATCTATAACTAAATTATATATTTTATTTAAATTCTACACTTTAGTACTAGAATAAAGACGTTACAGAAATACAACCATCTGTTTCTCTTTGTTTCAAATTTCCTTTAATACAATGATTTGGATCACCTTTCAACATTATACGCCCTTTATTAAAAGTTCAAATCAGTTAGAAATATCCCTAACGTGTAAAGACAATTATTTATATTATTTTTATTTTGAAAACATTTTAAAGTTACAAAAAAGCTACAGAAAGAGTAGAGAGTTGCTGTGTGCCATTCATCCTTCAGCCACCTCCCTTATTGTTTCTCCTAAGGTATGCAGAGCCATACCTTCATGCAAGATGTATTCATAGTGCATATTCATAGCACGATCTTAAAAACTAAGGAATTGTCATAGTACAATACTACCAACTAAACTGCAGTCTTTATTGGTATTTTACCAGTTTTTCCAGTAATGGCTTTTGTCTGTTCCATGATCCAATCCAGTATCTCATATTCCACTTAGTTTTTTAATTGCCTTGTTTATCTTCAGTCTATGATAGTTCCCCCCTCTTTCTTTGTCTTTCATGATCTTGATATTTTTAAAGAGAACAGATTAGTCATTTTGTAGAATGTCCTTATAAGTGATGCACCCTTGAAGTATATCCTGTGAGGTAAAAGCTGATGCCCACCTGTCTTACTACTGTTGATATTAAACACATCATCTTGTTAAGGTGGAATCTGCCTGGTGTCTCCACTACAAAATTAGTATTATTGCTTTTGTAATTAAAAGTATCTTGAAATGAACACTTTACTACTATAGATATATCTGTCATTTCTCAAACTTTCACCAAGAATTTTATCATTCACTGGTGGATCTTGCCTGCAACTATTATTACTGCTGGGTTCTATCGGCAACTTTTTATTTCTCTAATTCCCTCTACATTTATTTATTAACTGAAATTCTTCTAAAAGGAGAAGCTTTAAGGACAGTTCTGCTTGTTGGTTTGGTTTGAAAATAAATCATCATTTTACTTTTTGTTATAGGTTTTCTGAAACATATATATGTTTTAGGTCAAAGCTTTCATCTTAATAAGTCAGGGCTGGGATGAGTTAATGGCATCATGGACCAAGAAGTTTAAAGTTTAAAAAAGTGTAGGGGTTACATAGAGTAAACACTATAGAAAGCTTCTACCTCTGACACAATTTATTTGTATTTGATATTAGTAATATCAGAAGCTTATTAGAAAGTTATCATCTTGATTATTTTGTTAGTTAGAAACTGACCTTTGTTTTCATGTTCCAACTCAAATATCTCTTTTCAAAATATTTCTCTGACTTATTCTGCAAAGTAATTAATTCATTCCTTTTTATTGTCCCTTTGTCACTAAGGGGCAATAAAAATTATATTTGAGGCTGGGCGCAGTAGCTCACGCCTCTAATCCTAGAACTTTGGGAGGCCGAGGCGGCCAGATCATGAGGTCAGGAGATTGAGACCATCCTGGCTAACACAGTGAAACCCCATCTCTACTAAAAATACAAAAAATTAGCCGGGCATGGTGGCGGGAGCCTGAGGCTGAGGCAGGAGAATGGCGTGAACCCGGGAGGCGGAGCTTGCAGTGAGTCGAGATTGCGCCACTGCACTCCAGCCTGAGTGAGACTCTCTCTCAAATTAAAAAAAAAAAAAAAAAAAAAAAAAAAAAAAAAAAAAACAAAAAACTGATACTTGCTACACTTATTACATTGTGTTTCAACTGCTGACACCTCTTTCTCTCTTCTTTCTCCTCTCCTGCTTAAGACTATAAGCTCCTTGAGATCAGCCACCTCATCTGACTTATCCCTGAACTTTTATCACTTAACAACATACTATTGGGTGGGTGCCGTGGCTCTCGCCTGTAATCCCAACACTTTGGGAGGCCAAGGCGGGTGGATCACCTGAGGTCAGGAGTTCGAGACCAGCCTGACCAACATGGAGAAACCTCATCTCTACTAAAACTACAAAAATTAGCTGGGCATGGTGGCTGGCACTTGTAATCCCAGTGAGGCAGGAGCATCGCTTGAACCTTGGAGACTGAAGTTGCAGTGAGCTGAGATCACACCACTGCACTCCAGCCTCGGGGACAGAGCAAGACTCCATCTCAAAAAAAAAAAAAAAAAAAAATGTAATAGTATGGGCCATCATGAATTGCAAAATGACTAGTTCAACCACTTAGAGATATAGGAAAGAAATGTCGGTATGGACTAAATTGAGACAACGTCTCAAAAAAAAAAGATGAAAAAAATAAAGTAAGGTAATTATGCCACTTAAAGCACACACATGGCCAAAGTCTATCCCAGCAGCTCAGAGTGCAAGGTGAGAACCAGCCCTGGACAGGGTGCCATTCCATCGCAGGGCGCGCTCACACACACACGTGCACGCATGCGCGCGCACACACACACGCACCTCGTTCAGGCTAGGACCACTTAGAGACACCAATTCACTTAAGCAGCATATCTTTGGGATGTGGGAGGAAACTGGAGTACTGGGAGAAAACCCACGCAAACACAAGGAGACGTAAATTGCACCCAGACAGTGGCTTGAGCCAGGAATTAACTTTTTTTTTCCCTCATTGATGTTATGAGGAAACAACACTGAACAAAACTGCATTACTAGAGGACCTGCTGTACCTACCTTCAGTGAGCTCAATCTAGTGAATATTTGAAATATTATAGGCAAAATATGGGGGATGATATATTGAAAGAGTCTAGTTCAGCCATTAAAAAGTCATGCGGTCATAGCAAAAGTATTTTGCCTTTCTGTGTTTCAGTTTCCCCATCAAATCAACTGATTAGATGATCCATAAAGTCACTTTCAAAAATAACACATTCTGTCATTCTAACATCTACTTGGATGTTGCCAAAATAGGAGCACGGCAGACTCTTTTCAAAGTGTCCAATTGAATAATTTATAAGCAAGTACTTGTGTTCTTTCTAGAACCAGAATTTTTATATTTTATCTAATTTGCATCAGTGTAAAATTAGATCCTGTGTCGTATCACTGTCAATCTGCTAGCTCTTCAGAACTAACAAAGGAGAATGATCATTTTCCATTTCAAGCTAACAGTAAGCACATTTTTTGGTGTCTTCCCGACTCCCCTGGAATTACATTTATGCATTATGCCAGTCCTGCTTCACTCACACTGATATTCTTAAGCACATCGCCTCTCATGAGACAAATCCATAACCTGAGAAATAAAATTAAATGCTTAATGGCACCACACAGACATTTCAGTGCAGAACAGTTTTCTTTAAACTTGCTAAACCTTGCATTTGCTTTGCTTTTTGTATTTCCAAAGAGCTTTCTCATTAATCACTTTGTATATGGGAACATCTTAAAAACTTTTATGAGCTGAACAAAAGTTATGTATTGTTATTATCATTATTGTGATATGATAACCTATGGAAGTGGACAGGGAGAGCAAGAATCTTTAACCCAGTGTACAGGTCAAGTAAAAAAGCCACTGGTAGGCTAAGGGATTTAACGATCACAAGTACTGTGAGTAAATTCATTCTTCTAGGTATTTTGAAAGCATTTGCTCTTGGCCTAAAGGCACTCACAATTTAGTAGATGCATCTAAACATAATTAATTTATTTTTATTTGATGAATGAGGGTAAGAAGGGTGAAAATGTCTGTGATGATTATTTAAGGGCAATATTTGCCAGTTTAACAGAAGCAGAATAATATTAAAGCCTTTTTTAAAAAAAGAAAAATAAAAGAATAAGAGAGGGAGGGAAGGAGGGAAGGAAAGAAGGAGAAAAGGAGGGACGGAAGGAGGGAGGAAGGAGAGAGGGAATGATAAAGGAAGAAAGGCAGGCAGGTATTCTCCAGTCCCACCAATATCCTAATACTTCACTTGAAAAATCAAATTGAGAAAGTATAATTCAAATATCTGAAAGTACTGATGAGAGTAAGTGTTTTAGGAAGCAAGTTGTACAGATATAAAAGCTACTGTGGATGGATAACCTTTAAAATGCTGTCAAGAAAGTTACATGTGTGCACTTTTGCCAAAACTATTAGAATCTCACTTATCATACATGTTGCACTCAGTTATTAGAAAAGACATAAAGCAAGCCATTTTCTCTTGTTAAAATCACTGTCTTTAAAAAAAAAAAAAGGAATCAAAATTTCATGGGTCTACCTATTTCAAGTAAAATATGCTTACTAGCGTGTGGAAAAATACCGACCTTTCCAAATGTCAAAATATGATAGACTGGATGCACCCCATAAAGGAAAAAGAAAAGAGAAACAGATAAATGGTCAAAATATAGAGCTCTTGAAAAAAATCCTGGCCGGGCATGGTGGCTCACACTTGTAATCCCAGCACTTTGGGAGGCCGAGGCAGACAGATCACCCGAGGTCAGGAGTTCAAGACCAGCCTGGTCAAAACGGTGAAACCCTGTCACTACTAAAAATACAAAAATTAGCCGGGCATGGTGGCAGGTGCCTGTAATCCCAGCTACTTGGGTGGCTGAGGCAAGAGAACCACCTGAACCCAGGAAGCAGAGGTTGCAGTGAGCTGAGATCTCGCTACTGCACTCCAACCTGGGCACCAGGAGGAAAACTCTGTCTCCAAAAAAAAAAAAAAAGGAAAGATAAAAGAAAAAATATTAAAGAAACTCACGACCCTCTGACTCCTTATGCATAAAATATGTCATGTTCCGCTATCTCAGTCAGCAAATAGAAGAAGGCATCTACAATATGGCCATATTCTTCTAAAAGTGATCTTATGGTTACATATATAAAATTAACCTACTTATCAGTCAGAGTCCAATAATACATTTAACAAATTACATGGATCTAGGTTGTGGATTATATATGTTATTCCATAATAACAAAAAATCTTTTTAATATCAGAATATATCTCTTGGGTCTAAAATTAAACAAAGAACAATTATAGTGTATTTTTCTACACAATTTTAAAAGAACCCAAAGCCAATGAGGATAAATGTGAAAAAAGCAGCAGATACAATAACAATAAAAATAGATAACACTTACTGAGCACTTAACATGTGCCTGGCACATGGTCTGAGTGTTTTGCGTGTGTTAACACATGAATATTCTCAATATTCTTATGCGGTAGTTATTATCATGATCCCATTTTGCAGATGGAAAAATGGATGCTCAAAGAAGCTACGTAGCTATTTCAGGGTTCTACAATCAGTCAGTAGCCTAGAATTACAGCCTCGGCCATGTGACTTCAAAGTTGTTGCTCTTAACTGCCTTATTAGAAAGATAAGAAGGAAGCAGTGGGGGAGAAAGGAGAAAGGAAGGAGGGAAGGAGGAAAGAAAGAAAAAGGAGGAAGGAAGAAAGACAGGGATGGAAGGAGATAGTGAGTCATATGAGAGAGAAAGAAGTAGATAAAGTTGAGAGGGTGAAAAGGAGAAAGAAAAAATGTGAAAGAAAATGTTTTATCTGACTCAAGTTTCAAGATGACAAATAAGTTTGCTCAATGAACAGCTAATAAGTCATTGAGCATACTTCTGTGAAGGATGCTAATATGCTCCTATTAGAAAGCTGGGATAGACAAAGTTATAGCAGAGATAAGGATGCTGTGTTGCTATTTTAGAACGTACTGCCAAGAACTGTATTGGGCCGCTTTCCTTAAAAATCGCTACTCATACCAGAATGAAGAAAATTAAAAGAAAGATTTTCTACCTTGAAACTCAAAGTAGATGCAAACATAAATGGCCATTTTTCTTTTTGAACAACAGAAGTGAGGCATATCCTTCTTGTCTACTTCTTACTCACAGACAAAGAATAAATGTAGTTCCTCCAGGAAGGAGGAGCTGCCTCACTCCTTACACCTGATGTTCATGCCATGGTTAGATGGTTCTAAATTATCCCCTCTGGCTCATTTCCCATAATTTCCCAAACTATTTTTTTATGGGATTACATGGGTCTGAAATAGACTTCTCTGGATCTCTGAGGCTCTTCTGATGTTTAACCTTGTAAATGCTCCTTCATCTCTCTGGATGAATTTTGTTACTTGTCAAATGAAATTGAAGAAGAGTATACATAGAGATGAAGTAAGGGGATATGTTAAAAGAGATGACATTAGCTGTTCCTGTGAGAATCCAGCAAGGCTTCCTCAAAGTGGTAACATTTGAGGTGATTTTGAAAAAAATGGTTTAGGAATTCACCAAGAAACAAGAAAGAGAGAATGAGCCTTCCAGGCAAAGAAAAATGCATATGCAAAAGTAGAGAGGAAAGAAAAAATATGGTACATTAGGAACAGGAAGGACTGTATTTACTCAATTATTAAATGCTGCCAACTCTAAAATTACCCCATACCTGCCTACTCAATACTCATATTTCCTCATGTTGGAGCAAATCCTACCATTTTTCCAAGTCTCAGCTAAAATGTCCCCTACTACCACTGCAAAATTCCTGACGGTCCCAGTCAGAAGTGCTTGCTCCTTCCCCTGAATTATCCTCATACCATGCCTGCATTTGTCTTCAGACTTTTCACTTTCTTCTTGAATCCTTTACCTGCCTGACTCCATGTCTTACTTCCTCAGAGAGGATAGTAACCCCCTGAGGCAGCACTACTTTCTGATCTATCTTTAAGGACCTCATGGTACCAAAAGATTGATTTTACAGAGTGGACAAAATATTTTAAGTACATACCTGTTTAGTGTCCACAATGTACAAGATACTATGGGGACACATCTGTAATCATTAAAGGGCATATACATTTATAGATATATAATGTACTGTGATATAACATGTGAGACATATAAAATGACTTAAATTCTGTACTCCCAGAGAAAATAGTATGCAAATAAATAGTTCTCATCATAATGTCCACAGAGGTCCCAAAGTCAAATGCCTGTGGGGTCCATGGAGATAGCATTCATGAGGGAAGCCAGAATTGGAGCTGGTGAAGGGAGAATAGAGAGGGGTAGAGGCAGTGGTATAATAGACAGTGCAGACTTTTTCAAAGGCAACCACCTTTCAACAGAACTGAGCTGGAAATAGTCATTGTTACTGTGTGGGAATCCTGGCCTGCTATGCCAGAAATTCAGATTTTGATGTGAAATCTTACAATGTTCATCTTGGCACTAATTTTTTAATTAAAAAAATAAAAAATGGTACAGGCAAATAAAGCCGATTTGTGTCCTGAGTCCAGATTGTGATCTCTGGTGTAAAATATCTGCCCTGAAACTTTCAGGAGATATGATGGAAAGAAGGGGTCAGAGATCCATGATGTATGAGACACAGCAAGTCTTTCCTCTAATTCTTGCCATACTACTGGGCAGGAGGAGAATGTACTTCAATTAAATTCCCCCAGGAGACCAGAGAAGGGTGAGCTACTCCTAGCCACATCCCCTCCAAACCAAGGGTCTAGGTCAAGGAATCAAAGACGAAGTGGGAAGAGAGGCACAGCTGCAGAACCAGTTTATCAAACTTCTAGAGAGATTAGGGAAGTTTAGAGCTGGAGATCATGTTATCTAGCTCCTTCATTTTGGAAACAAGGAGCTGACATTTGAAAAGGTGACACAGAGATGAAAGCAAATTAGCGATTGTATTCATTTCTGAAGGCTGTTGTAAAAAAGTATCACAAACTGAGCGGCTTAAATAACGTAAATATGTTGTCTCACAGTTGTGGAGGTTAGAAGTCTGACATCAAGGTGTCAGCAGGGTTCATCCCCTTTGAGGAAAATAAGGGAGAATCTTTGTTCCATGCCTCTCTCTAAGCTTCTGGTAGCCTCACCTCAGAGGTTCCATGGCTTATAGATGGCATTCTTGTGTCTTCATGTTGTCTTCCCTCTGAGCATATCTGTCCCAAGGTCCAAATTCTCTCTTTTTTAAAAGATACCAGACATATTACATTAGGGCCCACCCTAATTGCCTCATCTTAATTTGATTATCTGCAAAAATCCTTATTTCTGAATAAGGTGACATTCACTAGGAGTTAGGACATCAATAACTTTTGGGGAAAACACAATTTAACCCAGAACAGTGACAATGTCCACAATCCAAAACTATTGCAGAGCTCCCTCTGCTAATTGGAAATCCCAGCAGAAGCTTGTGCCAGGAAAACAGAACTGGGAATTGTGGCACTAACATCAGTTATTGGCAGAGTCCTGGAATACAGGACTGCTTTTCTATTATGGTTTATAGAGAATGCTAGAGACAATATTATTTCTCCTGGGAAATGAATACACGCACTTCTTTTCTCTCTACAGTCTGAAGATATGCTCCATTACCCATACATGTTGCCAGCTGCACAGGCAGCTTCTCTGTGTTCTACTCCATAATAATGGCCTTAAAAGGTCAGACCCTACCTGATTCTACAAGACTCAATGTAACAAGTGTCTGTGTACAACTGCACTCTGGCCAAAATCACAGTGGAAAACACACCACCAAATATACAAATTATGTGGTAAAGAGGTCTTCTGGAAGCATCTCTCAAAATGAACTTCTGACCTCTTTACTCCTCTATTTCCTCCTAAAACACCTTTGAAATTCAACCAAAATTGAGACTAAGCCACATGACCCAGCTGGCCACATGGAGATTACATGGGTCGGAAATAGACTCCTCTGAATCTCTGAGGCTCTTCTGATGTTTAACCTTGTAAATGCTCCTTCATATCTCTGGATGAATTTTGCTACTTGTCAAATGAAATTGAAGAAGAGTATACATAGAGATGAAGAAGGGGATATGTTAAAAGAGATGACATTAGCTGTTCCTGTGAGAATCCAGGAAGGCTTCTTCAAAGTAGTAACATTTGAGGTGATTTTGAAAAAAAAAAAAATGGTTTAGGAATTCACCAAGAAACAAGAAAGAGAGAATGAGCTTTCCAGGCAAAGAAAAATGCATACGCAAAAGTAGAGAGGAAAGAAAAAATAGGGCACATTAGTAACAGGAAGGACTGCATTTACTCAATTATTAAATGCTGCCAACTCTAAGACAATCTGTCAATGAAATAATAGGGTTTGGATTTTTAAGAAAAAGCAGCAATCATATCTTATCTGTACATATCCATTTTCATATGCATCCTCCTTTTAAGTAATGATGACATATAAAAAAGAAGAATGTCCCAGAATCAAAGAAAAAATAAGATGAGCTGATATATTCCATTCAGCTCTAATATTTTATAAGTTGGTGGGCTACCAGGGTCCCAGAAACTACCTCAGTTTATCAGTGAAAAATTGAGTACTCACTATGGATAAAGCTATATGCTGGGTATTATGAGGAAGATACAAAAATATTTTAGAAATAACTGTAGCCCTGGAAACTTAGAAAAAAACCTAGATAAAAGCTGTGTCTGTTTCTACCACATCTCTTCCAACTGCACTCAAGCACAATATTACATCCACCAGTATTAAAGGTTACCTTCCCAGATAATTTCTATAATTATGGCTTGTGAAGGTCTTCTGGACTCCCAGTTCTTTTAATGACACTTCTAAACCATTGGCACAACAGAGTGTTCACTTATAAACAGTTATGAAGAGGGTGGGAAGTAATTCCTCATTAACACTCATGTATCTCGGCCCATGAATTTGATTTAAGAAAATCTCTATAAAATCATCAGTTTTTTGGCAACTAGTAAGAGTTTTCTTGAGAAAACAAAGTGACGGAGAAAACAAAGTGATGGAATATAGCTTGAGCCACTGGAATTGTGTATAATCTACAATCTACTTATCTATGCTGCAGTCCATATTCAATAATTTTCCTGAACGTCTGTTTTTCTTTATCCACCGGTAATTGTATCCTTCTCCTCGTTAGATATTTAAAAAATAAAAAATGGAATTTTCGAGAAAGCAATCAATACACAATGATGAAGAAAAGGGTATGGGGCAGTCACCGGCACTTTGGAAGACAAACACTGGATGGAGGGGTGGCAAATAATGAGGGCAGGCAGAGATGGACTCAGCCAGGTGACATCCTGGGGCTGTAGCTGGAAAAGGAACCAGAATGAACCCTTGCCTAGAAGTCTTTATATATGCTAGGTGTGGTGGCTCACCCATGTAATCCTAGCACTTTGGGAGGCTGAGGCTGGAGGATTGCTTGAGCCCAGGAGTTGGAGATCAGCCTGGGAAACATGACAAAACCCCATCTCTACAAAAAAAAAAAAAAAAAAAAAAAAAAAAA
>NW_016806642.1:3250053-3297936 GCF_001698545.2 Rhinopithecus bieti
AAAAAAAAAAAAAAAAAAAAAAAAAAAAAGATTAGCTGGGTGTGGGTCACATGCCTGTAGCCTGTAATCCCAGCTACTCAGTAGGCTGAGGTGGCAGGATAGCTTGAGCCCAGAAGGTTGAGGCTGCAGTGAGCTGTGATTGTGCAACTGCACTCCAG
This sequence comes from Rhinopithecus bieti, assembly GCF_001698545.2. Taxonomy (NCBI): domain Eukaryota; kingdom Metazoa; phylum Chordata; class Mammalia; order Primates; family Cercopithecidae; genus Rhinopithecus; species Rhinopithecus bieti. The sequence goes on from NW_016806642.1 coordinate 3,250,212, forward strand.
CCTGAGTGACAGAGCAAGATCTTGTATGGGGCGGCTGGCAGGGGGAGTCTTTATACTGACCTCTGGATATTGACACCCTCAGTCTAATCTTTAGACAAAAAAAGTGGAAGAATTCTAAAGAATGTGACTATACTGTATGATGAAACAGAAGCATTGCTACCTTCCAGGATGTGTATGGTGGGGGTTAGGGGGAGGAGGGGAGCCCAGCACAAAGTACCTAGTTGAATGCCCTGTCTGCTTTGTCTGCCTCATTATGCTAAAGCTAGGGCTACCCTTGAACACAGAGGTCTGAACCAGCTTTTCTATGGACTCTTTCTTAAATATAAACAATCAAGAATCATCAGACATTTGAGGAAAGCCTAAAACACGAGAGAGATCCAGATTAAAAAAAAAAAAAAAAACAGAAATAGAGACAATTTGACAAGGTTTTTCAAAATCTGGGTATGCCCATGCAAGTGAACATCAACTTTAAGAAGCGTCTTAGCAGAAAAGTAGATTAAGAACAAACTGCTCTTCTAATGTTTGTTCTAACCCTCTAAGGTTTCTGTCTTCCACACACTAGATAAGCATTCTGTCAACTATGCTTAAGGAGTGCTAGAACTTCACTAATGCAATCAAGAAATATAACAGAAATAGAATGTTGCCAATGCTAAAACTGCAAGATAAAGTATTATATATAAAGAAAGAAGGACGATTACATACAAAGTCATAGAAAAATAGGAGTCAAATAAGTTGACTTGGCAATATTAATTTAGAATATCCAGAAGACCTTGAATCTATAGGACATCAGAATTTAAACAAAAGAGCATTATCATCAAAACAAGGACATTTTATCAAGATTTTTTACACCTTAAGCAAAATATACCAACATTATCAACTATTTCCACTCGAATTCTAGCTCTTCAGCTCTTCAATTAGTTAGTCCACCCAACTAATTGAAAAAGAGGAATGAGTTTTCAGACAGGAAATGTGCCCAATGGGAAGCCCCCATAGTCTGGCATTCTATATTCTATGTGAGACATTTTCATGTTCGATTAACGTATTTTCAATTTCCTAGGGTCTGCGTAACTTTTATGCAAGGTTAAGATCAAATTATGGACCTCAATGCTTGATAAATTCATAAAAATAATGCTATTCTGGATTGTCCTGGCTGGGCAGAAAGGTAGTTCCTTGCCTGGCATAACCCTCTGTATTTAGTGTGCATTTCTCTATCATAGTGAGCCTCAATATTGGCTGCACATTAGAACTATCTGGGGAGTTGTTAACGAATGCTTATGTTCAGATCAACTCCAGATAGTCAGACCAATTTGCTCTGTAGTGAAAACTGGGCATTGGTGTGTTTGAAGCTGACCCAAAAGTAAGCAAGAAAAGAGAACCATTGCTCTGAGGTAAATCACTGTAGGTCAGGAGTTTAAATTAATATTGGGCTGTTGACAGGTCAGTATGAATTGCATCATCCATGTTGAATATTAATATTATATTACCAAAGGACATTTAGGCTCCATGATCACACAATTTCAACAAAGGGAAATTATGGAGAGAAACATTATTACTTAAAAGATAAAATAATTGTTTGATATCTGGAACTTCTCAAGAATAAATTGGGTTGTAAACTCTCTACTTTTGGAAGATTCTGACACTGAATAAAATTCAACTCCATATTTTTTATATGACTGGGTGCAGTGGCTCATGCCTATAATCCCAGCACTTTGGGAGGCTGAGGCAGGTGGATCACTTGAGGTCAGGAGTTCGAGACCAGCCTGGCCACTATGGTGAAATCCTGTCTCTACTAAAAGTACAAAAATTAGCCAGGCATAGTGACATGTGCCTGTAGTCCCAGCTACCCAGGAGGCTGAGGCAGGAGAATCGCTTGAACCCAGGAAGCAGAGGTTGCAGTGAGCCAAGATTGTGCCACTAAACTCCACCCTGGGTGTCACAACCAGACTCCGTCTCAAAAAAAAGAAAATTGTGGGCTACTATATGCAAGGAGATTAAAAAATAAGAAAGACGTAGTCTATGTTTTCAGAGAGTCTTTAAGGGGTTTCTTTTTATTCTAAGCTTGTATAATTTGCACATAAATTATGTTATTTTTTCACACTAATAATAAAATTCTGAACTAAGCATTAGTACTTTCTGCCTTTTCTTGGATTTCACTTTTATTTGAAAATTTATTTTATTATTTGGTACTTTATATATCTCTTGCTGGCTACAGAACCTTCAGAAACTTAACCACTTTAAACTTTAGTTTCCTCATCCTTGAGAAAGAATTCATGTCTTAGTCTGTTCAGGAAACTATGACAAAATACTATAAACTGAGTAGCCCATAAACAATAGAAATTTATTTATCAGGGTTCTGGAGGTTGTGAAGTCCGAGATCAAGGTGCTGGCTAATTTGGTTGCTGGTGAGGGCCTGCTTTCTGGTTCACAGACAGCGCCTCCTTGTTGCGTCCTCACATCGTGGAAGGGCCATGGCAACTCTCTCAGGCCTCTTTTATAAGGACATGAATCCTATTTATGAGAGCTCTGCTCTAGTGATCTAATCACTTCCCAAAGGCCTCACCCCTTAATACCATCACAGTGGTGATTAGGTTTTCAACATGTGAATTTTAGGGAGACACAAACATTCAGGCCATAGCAATTCATAATAGCAGAATCTCAAATAATAAATAGAATCTCAAACGATTAAATGACCTTATGCACATAATGTTCTTAGCACAGAGCCTAGCTAAAGGCAAGCACTTAATAAATGTTTGCTATTATCTATTGACTCTCAAAACAATATATTTGATGCATAATTTATGATGTCTTTTCTTTCTGGTATTATAGTTTAAAGAAACTGAGCTATTTCTAAGAATTCCTCTAATGCCACTGACAAGAATTCTATTAATAGTATATGAAGTAAATATATCTTTGCATATCTTAAAGGGGATATGAAAAGTTAGAAACACCTTACATATGGAATCAGGCTCACTGTTAATCTAGTTACATGTGCCGCCAAGACAGACATCCAATAATACATTTTATAATCAGCTGTCTGATTTTCTTATTCATGTTCTTCATTCTCTTAGAGCAGCTGTATAGCTCAATGATTAAAATTATCTTATTATGGACTAGCATAGTGAATATAAAATGCATGTATGAAAATAACAAGATCTTGTATTAGGAAACAATTACAACATAGAGCAGCAACAGCAATTTTGTACTCACTTGTCTTGATGAAAACCATTTATGTTTTATAAATCATTAGATATTTTCAAACTCTGCAAAATAATGTAAATTGATATTTTCCTTCACAAAGTGCTAGTTAAAGTAAAATTGTGGTGACAATTATAATTGTAAATTGATCACAAGCTTTGAAATACCAAATGCAAATAAAGCAGCTCAAAGCACAGGACATCTGGAGCAACCCAGCAATGCAACTTCTAGTTTTATTTCTGCAGTGCAAAATGTTCTAGTTGGGTAAACAGATTAACCTTTTTGGATGCTATTCACACATTTGATTCAAATCCATGGGGAAAAGCACCTTTCAGTACTTGAGAATTCTAAATGCAATTGTGTCTCAAAAACTCAACACCAAGAGAGAAGAGGAACCAAAAAGAAACTTGATCACTTTAAAGGCTGTCACAGTCACTACAAAGCGCAGTATAATCCCATCGCTTGGGGCAGCACTAGCTTTGGAAGTGGAAGACCCAGTTTTAAGTTCTGTTCTGTATTTACTTTTGTGGTATCTTGGGATAGTCATCACATTCCTCTGAGTCTGTTTCCTTCTTTGTAAAGTGGAGAGCTGTTATGATATTTGCTGATGGATGGACATAAAGCCGTTGGTAAACTGAAAAGCACTTTAAAATGATTAAATATGATAAGGTGTGGAGGCAATGATGCTAGAGGCACAGAAGGAAAACACAAGTGACACAGGAGAACACAAGTGACAGCAGAGATAAAGAGAGACTCAATCTGTATAACAATCAGGCAGCATCAGTGGCAGAGGGTCCTGCAGAGTTAGATATGTCCTCACTGCCTAGCCTGTAATTGTCATCTGTACCTTTGTAAAGCAGCTGGCTCATTGTAGACAATCAGAGACAATCAGTAAATCTTTCCTTATCTTCTTTCAGCTACTGACCTATGACTTAAATTTTATATTTGTGTTCATGTGGTTACTTAACTAATTAATTCAGTGGTCATTTACCAATGTTCCTAGCCACACTGGTAGAGACGTGACCTCAGTTCTGTCCTTATTATAGTCTGGGGTGAGGCAGATATTCAATCAATAATTTCTCCAAATACATAAATTATAAATAGTAATAAATGCTCTAAATGAAAAGTACAAAAGCAAGCAATCCAAGAAGATTGAACTTGGAAGAGTTAGAAAAAAATTTACCTTTTTATTAGTACCTTTATTTTGCGGGGATGTCTTCCTTTTCTCTAAAAATTACTGTAAACTCATAAGCATGACTCAGTTAGTTACAGTTTTCTGTAATCCTCCCAGCACCTCAGGAGATTTTTGCCTATAATAATTACTCATTGCATATAAATTAATCAACTTTTTATATACATTGCTCTTTGGTAATTTTGTTCATCTTCATCCTTGAATAAAATGCAAAGGTTCTAAAATGGCAGAGCTCCAGATTCATTTAGATTCATAAATTGTGGGTTTCCAATATAAAACATTTAGTCTTGCCAAAGAACCTGGTACCATTTAGTTGCTTCATTATTAAGAAACAATGATTATAGTGAACTTTGGCATTGTTTCTTTTTGGTAAGAAACCGTAACCAGACAAGATAAAAATACGTAATCAAAAGAAGTATGACTCCTTCTAATCAACTACAGATCAGGCCAAAATAGATGGATCTTACAGAATGTATCACTGGTAGATCTATGGCCAGCAAGAAAGCTGAAATTCAGTTGAGGACAGTATCTTTCTTCTCTAAGCATCACTCTCCATTTAATCACACCTGCAAACATTTTTGTGACATGAAAAAGGCCCTCGACTATAATGAGTATGACTAGTCAACATCTGTTAGACAATAAACAATTATACTCAGTTGGAGCTGAAAAGACAAAAAAAAAAAAAAAAAAAAAAAAAAAAAAAAGACATGATTTAAGAACATGTTTTGAGATACTTTAGTGGCAGCAGAAAAAAACTAACCATATAAAGAAGACTCAGTCTGATAGATTTTCCGGCAGCTGCTCCTTGCATTTGTGGTTCCATTGTGCTGGATATCATCTGTTTGATCTCTCTATATGCATTCTCCAAGGGGCTGACCTACCTGACTGGCATCACAGAGCTCTCTTGCCCTAGCTTCTTGCGTTCAGCCAGTGCGGAGGAGAGGCTGGATGGGGGAGGAGCTTATTCTCCAGGACTCTTTCCTGAATGGAGCCCATGGGCCAACTGAAAGGCTCATCTGCTGTAAGACTGCTGTCTCCACTTATTCTTGCATATAACTCCTGCCTTCCCTCTTCTTTGAGACTTAGGGAAAGCAATGGTACTACCATTTCTAACTTGGGCAACTGAACTATCTTTTGTGCTTTCCTTTACACACCTTTGTAAATTACTCTCTGTATACATCTCCTAAAATTATCCTAATTTGAGAATGCCATCTGTTTCCTGCTAGGATGCTTATATATATATATATATATATATATATGTGTGTGTGTGTGTGTGTGTGTGTGTGTCTGTGTGTGTGCATAATTTTAGATGAGAATTCACAGATAATAGTATACTCACCTCAGTTTGTAGGTGAAGAAAGGAAAAGATGCTTGCTCAAAGTGACAAAGCTAGTGTCAAAACCAGTGCCAGTGGTTCTCAAAACATGGTCCCTAGACTAGCAGCAATAGCATCACTAGGTAATGTACTAGAAATGCAAATTTTCAGGCTGTAGGGATAAGATCAACTACTGGATGAGAAACTCTAGGGTAGGGCACAGTAACTTTAACAAGCCCCTTAGGTAGGTGATTCTGATGCACACTAAAGTTTCATAACTACTCTTTTAGGGTAGCATTCTAATATCAAAGGAATGAGGTACAGGAAAAAAGTTCATTAATTTGGACTATTAAGGGAGACAGTTCATTTTAATGGAAGCCTAAGTTAAATACGAGTCTTTAAAAATAGCTACAGGTATACCAATATTCGTGGCAGCATTATTCACAATAGCAGAAAGGTGGAAACAACCCAAATGTTTACCAACAGATGAATGGATTACACAAAATGTGGCATATACATACAATGAAATATATTATTTGGCCTTAAAAAAACAATAAAATTCTAATGCATGCTACAACATAGATGAATCTTGAAGATACTGTGCTGAGGGAAATAAGCCACATACAAAAGAACAATATTCTATGAGTCTACTTACATTAAGTGTGTAGAATAGTCAAGTGTAGAGACAAAATGTAGAATGGTGGTTGCCAGGCACTTAAGGTGGGTGGAAATGTGGAATTATCATTTAATGGGTAAAGAGTTTCAGTTTGGAAAAATGAAAATATTCTGGAGGTGGATGGTCATGATGGGTGCCCAACAATGTAAATGTAGTTAATGTCACCAAACTCCATAAAAATGTTTAAAACAGTAAATTTTGTTATACATATTTTACACAATAAGAAAAGATGTCAGTTCTTCTGCAGCACACAAAATAACAGTTAAAAAATTATTTTAAACTATACATCATATAATTTTTTCTTAAATCTTGGGGTTCAGGTCTTTACATGTGGGGTAAGAATTTGGTGTGCCTTAAATCTGTGATTAAAATAGCATCGTTTCATGATTTACTTATAAATAATTCGATAATCTTGCTAAAACTGTTTTGTTTTATCAAATAGTTTAATCCTCGTGTTAATCTGTTTTTCCATATTTGCTTCCAAGGTGTTACAAAGTAAGCTTCAGCTCTGCCCAAACTGGTCAGATTAGTCAGGTCCTGACTTACCCAATTCTGCTTATCCAAAGCCTCTACAAGCTCCCAGCCAATTCCTAACAAGATAGGCCAGATAGCAGTAGTTGCAGAAGAGAGTGGTGATAGCAGTCATAGTCATCACCCTCATCATAGTTGTAGTGGTAGTGGAAATAGCTGATATTTATATTGAGTGCTTACTACATACTAGGAGTTGTTTTAATTGCATTATATATATTCTCACTCATTTATTTCCTTGACAACCATGTGAGGTAGTATTATTTTTATCTCACAAGCCTCAGAGAAGTTAAATAACATTCCCAAGTTTACCCAGCTGTTATTGTGGAAGCAAGACAAAAACACAGATGGTTAAACCTCAGAATCTATGCTTTTAGCTAATAAGCATTGCTACCTCCCTTAGTAATATCCACCATGTATTTGGTATTTACTATGTGCCAGGACCTGTGCTCTATGCTTTTCAAACATTATTTCCACAATAACACTGACCAGTTGGTTTAGTAGCAGACAAGACTTGTGGAATCTGTTCATTCATTGCCCTTTTCCACTTTCTACAAAGATGGACACCTGCAGTTAGGTATATACATTGGAACTCTCCCAATCTAGTTAAAGCTGCCTAAGTTTGAGGTAGTGAGGAGCTCTCAGTTCCTCCACATACTTCCATCTCAGACTTCCATACTTAGAAATGTCACAGAAGTTACTATTTTGACTGTAACCATTGGTTATTATTCCCTCAAATGCTCATCTATTTCTGCTCTTTACTGGAAACCTAGGTTTAAGTAATAATTTTAAAATCAGGTTCCTCTTCACCAGCATTGTTCTGCATTTATGAAAGCTTCAAGCTTTTTGCTACAGCAATCAAGTTAACATGGCACCCAGACTCCACTGCAGTGTTGGAAATTTATATTAAGGCTAGCATTTTGATTTAAAAGTTTTGACAATGAATTACATGAACTTTCTCAACTAGAAAGTACAGAAAATCCTCAATTTAGAGTGCTGCACAGAAATGACTGAGTACCTATGGGTCATTTTAAGAAAAGTTCCACAATTCCAGCTAGAAAGTCAGAAAAATCTGTAATTTAGGAGTGCTGCACAGAAATGAACTGAGTTACCTATTGGCCATTTTAAGAAGAGTTCCACTAATTCAATCTCTGATATCCTAACAAAAATACCTACTGCCAAAAAACTATAATGAGAGGAGAGGGGTGAGGGTTGAAAAATAACCTATTGAGTACGATGTTCACTATTTGGGTGATGGGTACATTAGAAGTCCAATCACTACCGCTACTCAATATATCCGTGTAACAAACGTATATAGGTATCCCCTAAATCCAAAATAAAATAATTTTTAAAAGGTAACATATTAAATTATGAATACATCAAAAAACTTGAAAAGGAGACCCAGAGTAGGGCTGTGAGCTAGAAAAATCAAAAAATTAGAACTTAGTATTATCTAATGCTGTCATATATGAAAGTAACAAATGTTCTAATAATAATTTTTAAATTAATAGCATGCAGTTAATTCATATCTGTAATGTGTTTAAAACTTCTTGGAACAATTTTTCATAAAATTTGTTTCCAAAGTATGAAAAAATTATACATAAATGTGTCATCAATTGAGCAAACCTTACTGCTCCTTCATTCCCCCATCCTCATCTCTCCAGCTCTCAAACATCTGAAAAATAAAATTATTTCTATATGAAAAACTCTTAGCAATATTAATATGAACTTTCTAACCTCACCTACAGAGCTATTGTTTTGCTCAAAGAATTATCTCATCATCACCAACTACATTTGTATTCTTACTTATAATTTGATAAAGAAACTCTAAAGAAACAAAGAAAATTTTAAGAAGTTTCTCAAAACATCTGTTGGTCTATTTTAGATATGTCTGTACCATGGCATTTTACAACAGGGTTTCACAGGTTCTACATCCTAATTACAATTCATTAATTACCTTATTGATTAGCAAGGGATATTCCAATAACTTGTTTATTTCAGTTAATGCAAACTTTATCTCTCTATCCACCATCAATACTACAGTGAAGACATTGAGTAGAAAACATAAATAATGGAATGAGGGCAACGGTGTGGGAACAGGAACTTTCTATATGGCCAACAGTTTTATTTGCATGCAGTCAAAAACTAGAAATTAAGAAATTTAATTTCATTGGAAAATGATATCAAACCATTTGATTTGATGAGTCAGTTGAATCAAAATAATTTAAAACAGCTTTGTAAGTAGACACTGAATATTTTGGATGCTGTAATTAAAAATCAACACTAACAGATATAGATAGATAGATAGATAGATAGATAGATAGATAGATAGATAGATAACCATGATGTCATTAATAAAAGACACTGAAATGAACATGCCTTTCCCTGATGATTAGTGACATTGGACATTTTTCATAAACATGTTGGCCATTTGTATGTGTTTTCAAGTCCTTTGCCCACTTAAAAAATTGGATTGTTTTCTTGTTATTGAGTTGTTTGACTTCCTTATGTATTTTGGATATTATCCCTTATTAGATGTATGGTTTGCAAATTTTTTTTCCCATTCCCTAGGTTGTCTCTTCACTCTGTTGATTGTTTCCTTTGCTGTGCAGAAGCTTTTTAGTGTGATGCAATCTCATTTGTCTAATTTTGCATTTTTTCCTGGGCTTTTTGGGTCATATCCAGAAAATCTTTGCCCATTATCAAGAAGCTGTTCCCCTATGTTTTCTTCTAGTAGTTTTACAGTCTCAGGTCTTATGTTTTAGTTTCTAATCCAAGTGGATGAATCTAAAAAAACAAGAAATCAAACTCAAAGAAGCAGAAAGTATAACGATGGCTTCCAGGGGCTGGTGTGGGCAGATGACGGGGATTGGAAAGATCTTGGTGAAAGGCTTACACAATTTCAGTTAAACAGGAGGTGTAAGTTCAGGAGATCTATTGCACAGCCTGATGACTCTTTAATAACAATGTATTGTGTATTTGAAAATTGCTAAGAGAGTAGACTTTAAATATTCTCACTACAAAGAAATAAGTATGTGAGGTAATGGATACATATATCAAAACATCATGCTGTATACCATAAATATGTATAATTTTGTCAATTTAATTTTTTTAAAAAAATAAGTGTATCATTTTTAAAAAATCCAAATTAAATGTAATAAGTCTAATTTCATCACAATGTTTTGAGATTTGTTGTTGCTGTCATTTTATATTGACATATACTTGACATCAATAAGAGCTGCAAACAGCTTTTATTGTCTTGAGTTGAGGCTTACACAACTGAAACTGATCATATTCACCTGGTAGCTTAGAATAGTTTTGGATTTTACAGTATCCAATTTATCTTCAGAAAGACTTGCTTTATCTATCTCATGAAAGGTTTAGAATCATGAAAGCTCCTGAGGGGAAAAACACTGGAAAATAATTTGGTGTTTTGCCTTTAAGTGAATATATCTACATAACAATGTATTATTTCTGCAGCAAGAATGCTAACAAAAAAAAGTATTTTTGGTCATCCAGGTGGACTTACCATGAAAGTCTCAGGAAGATACGTATTTTTTACTGTTTCCTAAATTATGTGAACAGCTGAAAATGTTTTTTAAGTGAAGAAATCAAAACAATTTTTAAGCTCAGAGTACATGATAATTTTTAATAAATACAGGAAAATGGGTTGACATCAACAACCCAACATTAATGTGCTTTTCTCAGTTCAGGTGTGCACTGAAAATAATGAACAATGCCTCTCAATCTTAATTTCATTTGTAGGTAGTTGGTATGCTTTTTGTGCAATACAGTGGGCTATGATTTCCCATTTCCTAGAAAGTAATAGAGCGTATGATTTAATATAAAAAGATTTTTGTAATGAAAAGTGAATTTCACTCAGAGACCACATGGAAGCCCAGAATGTTCTGACAGATTGCACAGGGGAAATATCTAGAGCAAATTTTGTGTATAATGATTGTCATACCAACTGAATGCTACGGAAATACCTTATTTATCTATTTGTATTTATTTGCTTTCTTTTTTACCTGTGAGTTTTATATCATACTAAACCAATAGCTTTAAAAAGATTGCCATGATGTTCACTAGAAAAGCCAAGGCTGCTTCTAGAGCTTTATCATGCTAAATTATTGTCTATACACATCACTATTAGTATGTATGGGAGAATATTCAATTTCACTAAAAGAGAAACTCTAAGACCATTTTCAATGGCACATATGCTGGCCTCATATCAAAAGTTTAAGACATATAGTAGGAAGCAGGGTAAGAAAAAGAAATCTGAAGAAGGGAAAATAACAAATATTGTAAAGTTCCAACTCTTTGGAGAAATACATTCAGCATCAGTTTTATCACAGGTCCTTGAACTTCCTGAAGATACAGAGAGGGATGAAGCAATGTAAATAAATTTACATGAGGCAGGATTTCTCTTAGCCCACAATGCTCAACAATAGCAACTCATTTCAACCTTTCGGTGAAGACTCATGGTGATTATTTAGCAAAAAAATGCTAATTCTAAATAAAATCAACAATTTAAAAACACATTTACAACGCATTCTTACAACTCAGTTCTCCTAGGGAAGAAAAGTGATTCTACTTTAGTACTAATAATGAGCTTTAATTGATCAGTTTTAAAAAATACTATAAAGAACCATAGGATCCTTCCTTTTATATAATTAATTTCCTTAGAAATAGACTGCGGTTTATTCTCTGGCATAATGGGAAAATATTACTATTGTAACAATATTTAAGGCACAATATCTAAAGTATTTGAAAGTTTGGCATATTAGTAAATTGAATAGTAGGTTTCTGGTTTCTAGAACTGCCTGTTATTAATTTTCTGTCGTTGATAAAATCCCTTTCTGACTCAAGAAAGTGAGTCTCAGTTTTTTCAATTGGGAATTGAAGAAGCAGATCTAAAGGATCTTGCAGATCCTTATATTTGTGCTTTTTTCTAAATACAAAAGATATTTGTTTGCTTTATTTTATTAAATAAATATGAAAGCTCTTAATATAGTGAAAAGAGATATATTTTGTATGCATGTTTGCATCTGTTAGGATTTTAGAATAGCCCCAGGGATTTTTCTCATAAGTCCAAAATGGAAGATTAAAAGGCCTTAATGGCAACTTTCCAAAACATCAAAGACTCTAAACTCAACAATACTGCTCACTTCACCAGCTATACTTACAGCAAAATGAATTTCAATATTTCCCATGTGCTGCTAGAATAATAAATTCTGATTTACAGAATTCAGTGTGTCTGGTATTAGTTACATTTTCATCACATTTCAAAATAAAGAATATTTAGGTAGACACATCCATTCTCCCTGAAAACACGATAATGAAATTCCATATTTAAAGGAGAATATTTGCATGATGCAGAAACCTTTTCTTAAAACAAAACCCAAAAAACTCTAAAAGATCTTAGATTATAAAATTACTAGGTTCTATTCAAATTAACTATTAAAATAAAAAGATAAAAACTCAAAAGCTTAGAGTTTCGTGTAGCCACAGATAATTAATAGTAAAGACATTAGGCATCTTCACTCAGCAATAATGTTGTTTTGGGGATGTGCAGTTAACCTCTACACATAGAAGACTCTCCTCACAACAACAGTGAAGCTGGAAAGTATTTTTCATGAGTTCAAACACAACTGGCTACCAGTGGAAATTCTAGCAAGCTACAAATAATTCAGGCTAAACTTAAACATATCTATGATTAGATTAATCACAGAGAATTCACTTTTTAAATTCATTCATTGATTGATTAAGTGAATATTTATTAAGTATTTACTTGTACTAGTCATTGTTCTAAGACTCATGGACACTGTTTGAACACATCAGCCTAAATTCCTATCGTCATGGAGCTTACTTTGAAATTAAGGTTAGAAGTGAAAGAAAAATTTGAACACAGGCCAGACACAGTGACTCACACCTGTAATCCCACCACTTTAGGAGGCCAAGGCGGGCTGATCACCTGAGGTCAGGAGTTTGAGACCAGCTTGGCCAACATGAAGAAACCCCATCTCTACTAAAAATACAAAAACTAGTCAGCGTGGTGGTGCGCACCTGTAGTCACAGTTACTGGGGAGGCTGAGGCAGGAGAATTGCTTGAACCCAGGAGGAGGAGATTGCAGTGAACCGAGATCCCACCACGGCACTTCAGCCTGGGCAACAGAGCAAGACTCTGTCTCAAAGGTACATATATGTGTATATATACATATGTGTGTACATATGTATACATATGTACACACATACACACACACACACACATATATATGGTGAGGGCAATAGCTATGATAAAAAATAGAGTGAGAGAATGAAGTATAAACAGGTAGTTGCATTTTAGGAAAAATGGCCAGGGAAGACTTCTTTGATGAAGTGATATTAAAGGAAGGGCTTGAATGAAGTAAGAAACATGAGAGACTGTCTGAGTATGGTGACTTGCAGAAAGAGGGAGCATTTCAAGCAGAGAAAGCAATCTGTTCTGACTGAATCAATACAAAATCAAATTCATAAGTGATTGCTCCATGACGATAAAACCATATCTCAGTCAATTTATTTTTGAGCACCCACCTCAACATTCTGTACATCGTAGGTGTCAATATGTGCTTGGGACTGAGGTAAATGGACTAGTAATCTATTTCTTGCATATGTTCACTAGCTTAGTCTATTAGCAATTACTTTCATTTTATCAGAGTTTACTGAATATCAACTGTGTCTAGTATTGTCAAAATAGAAAAACAGTTTTATTCATTCATCATTTTAAAATGTAATTATTCCACTAAAAATCAAAATAACATAAAGAATAAGGAATTAGAACAATGAAGTTGAAATAAGAATCAAAACTACCAAAAACAAATTAAGTGGCATCCTTTAATGTATTACTTCAATACATGCATGTGTATGTTCATTGCAGCACTATTCACAATAGCAAAGACATGGAATCAACCCAAATACCCTTCAATGATAGGCTGGATAAAGAAAATGTGGTACATAAACACCATGAAATACTATGCAACCATACAAAAGAATGAGATCATGTCCTTTGTAGGAACATGGATGGAGCTGGAAGCCATTTTCCTCAGCAAATTAACACAGGAACAGAAAACCAAACACGGCATGTTCTCAGTTATAACTGGGAGCTGAACCATGAGAACACATGGGCATGGGGGCGGGGGAACAACATACACTGGGGCCATACCTAGGTGATGAGTTGATAGGTGCAGCAAACCACCACAGCACACATCTACCTATGTAACACACCTGCACATGCTGCACATGTATCCCAGAACTTGAAATTAAATTGTTTAAAAAATTTTTTCAAGATTTTCACCAAGCCAGGAACAAAGGATCTGAGAATTACATTTAGTAGTAGGAAGTGATGGAGATGTGTTATGGCAATTCAATTCTCATTGTGTCTATGTTTGTGTGTGCATGTGTTATCAGAAGGTGTGATGTTTTTGAATGACCTTAGTGAAAGCTAAAGCACAATAATGAAATAAAGCTGAGCAAAGCCATTTATGAGAGAGTTAAGGAAAAGTACTCCAATTAAGTTGCTTTTTAACGCTCTAATTTGACTTAGAAACGAAGCCTTACAAATTGAGAAACAGGTATGCTCATTATAGTCTTTAGACTTTCTTTCTTGAAAGTTAAAGTGTTAACATTTCTAACTGGGTTTTACTTGGAAACTAGGGAGCAAAAATTTAAAACTAACCTCTTGAAGACCCATGCAGAGTGCTGATATTTTGAACTGTCAATGGAAAGGAAAAACTCAGGCTGCATATGTAACCTTTGTAGACTTCAAAGATGGTATTTTATTTCAAAGTTAAAATATCTGGCCTTATGCTTCCAGCCATGATGGAGTAATGAAATACAAAGTCTATGAAATGATGGATCATGATCCCTGAGAAAAGGTAAAGAAGCAGGGTGAGTTCAGTGAATGTCCAGTGCACAGCCTAAAGGCAGTTGCTAGGCTGCAGTGCAGAGAGGGGGAATCCAGACAGAGACTGGCATTTGTTCTGAGTTAAGGTAGGTCAGGGTCTATGGAAGGTCAAATGGCTAGAGATTGCAAGAACAAGTACCAGAGATGAAGGAGCTGCACTGATATAGAGCTCTGAGGATCTGCTGAGATATCCCCTTGAGTCTGGCTGAAGATTGATATGCAATTGTGTGAGAGGAAACTACCCAAGGCTGAAGAAAAAACCTCACTCTGAACAACTATCAGAGCTTACATAGAGTTAGTCATAATTCATGTTTCTATCAAGCAGTGTGATTACATGGTGCATCCCCAAGAATCATCATATAGTTATCATCATAGTAGTAACTCTAGACTAACTGGTGCTCTGGGCCAATTCTAATAATGGTTGAAAGTAAGCTTCAGAAGGATCAAACTGATTCCAAGTATCCCAAGGGTGCCAAAACAAAAATCTATCACCACTTTTAAAAATACAAAAAAAAAAACACACCCCCATTTAAAAAAAAAAAAAAAAAAAAAAAAAAAAAAAACACACACACAAAAAAAACCCAGCAGCAAACAATGGACTATCTAAAAAATCCAATAATTAATAAAAAGATAGAAAAATAAGGACAATAAGCAATAGAAAAATGAACAAATTAAAAGACTGAAAATAATAGATATAAGAATTTGTAGACAAGGATATTTTTTAAAAGTACTACAAATATGTTTCATTTGTCTAAGAAGATAGAGAGAAAGAATAATATAAAATAATAGAACGAAGAAAAAAGTGTAAGCTATAACAAAGAGCCAACTGGAAATTTAGAGAAGAAAATCTTCAATGAAAAATTACAATGCATTGTATTGCCATAATATTAAACACTGCAGAAAAAAATAAGTAAATTTGAAGATGTAAAAACAGAAACTATCATATCCAGTGTTTATAAATAACTTTACCCTTTCAACTCAATTAGAAGACAAATAATATTTAAAAATGGACAACAGATTTGATTGACACGTTTCACCAAGGAAGAAATATGAATGGCAGGCAAATAAACACATAAAAATATCTTCAACATCATTAGCTGTAAAGGAAAACATAAATGAAAACCATCACAATGTGATACCAAAGACATCCACTTGAATGGCTACAATTCAATAAGACTGACAATCCAAAGCTGTTGAAAATGTGGAGCAATGTAAACTCCCGTACATTACTAGTGAAGACGTAAAGTATTATAACCACTTTGGAAAAGAGTTTGGCAGTTTCCTCTAAAGGTGAACGTATACTTATTATACTATCCAGTAATCCCCTTCTGATATATTTATCCAATAGAAATGAAAACCTATGTCCACACAAAACTTGTACTCATATGTTCATGCCAGCTTTAATAAGAATCAAAAACTGGAAACAACCCAAATGTCCATTAGCTGAGAAGTACATAAACAAATTATGGAATATCCATGATAAATACCACTCGACAATAAAGGAACAAATGGCTGATTCATAAAAACATGGATGACTCTCAGAAGCATTACGCTAAATGAAAGAAACCAGATATGAAAAACTACACGCTATTTGATGTTCTAAAAAAGGCAAAACTATAGTGACAGAGATCACCAAGAATTGAGGTGCAGGAAGGTGAGGAAGGAGATTGCTTAGAAAGTGGCAAGAAATAAGTTTTTAGAAGTGGTCACAATGTTCTATGAAAACATTGCCCAATAGAAATATAGTGCCAGTCACATATGTAATTTGAATATTTTACTATCTATATTTAAAAGTTAAAAAAAGGTAAGATTAATTTAAATATATTTACTTGATATATAAAAATATGGCCAATATATAATCAACATAAATTATTAACGAGATTTTTAAACTTTTATACTAAGCCTTTGAAATGCAGTGTGTGTGTGTATATATATATATAAAAAATACTTTTTTTTTTTAACTTATACCGCATTTAATTAGGACTAGCCCCTTTTCAAGTGATGGGTAGCCACAAGGGGCTAGTGGCAACCATTTTGGACAGAGTAGTCTATGTCATAATTGTGGTGGTTGTTATGCAACTGTATGCATTTGTCAAAACTCATAGAATTGTACATTTAAAGTTGATACTATTTATTGCACGTAAATGATCTCTCAATAGAGCAGTTTCAGTGAAAAAACCCAGGAACAGAAAGTTAAAAACCGCATGTTCTCATGCATATGAGGAAGCTGAAAATGTTGACTTCATAGAAGTGAAAAATAGAACAGAGGATACTAGGGGCTAGGAAGGGTAAGGAAAATGGTATATGGACGGATTTGTTAAAGGATACAAACTATAGCAAGATAGGAGAAATAAGTCCAAGTGAGTTCTATAGCACTGTAGGATGACTATAGTCAACAATAATATATAGTTTCAAATAGCCAGAAGGAAAATATTGGATGTTCCCAATATAAAGCAATGATAAATTAGGGAGATAATGGATATACTGATTACCCTGATTTCATCAATACACATTATATGTATTGAAATATAATTATGTAGCCCATAAACATTTACAATACCATGTATTGATTAAAAGTATAAAATAAAATATTTTAAAATTTAAAAAGCAGTTAAAGTAGTTGATTTGTGGGTTTGTTAACATAAAAGACCTTTTCTCCCACACTTGAAGGTGAAGCTCAAGGATGAAGAAGAAGCACAAAAACAATCAAACAAGAAAAAAATCCCTATGAGGGGATTGTTGTGATCTAATTTGGAAGGCAAGAGTGATACATATTATATTACACAACAATCCATGACATCATATATCAGCAGAACTATCATGGTTAACACTAGGAGTTCAGCAAACTGGCTATGGTAATTAATATCACAGATTCTGAGTTGGAATAACAACAGACATGAAGAGAAATTGGCAGGTTATTTTTCTGTGAATCTTGTCACTACTTAGTCCTTTTGTAGTTCAATGCAAGAAATATAACAATCAGGGAACCTGATTTGTATCCCAGGTATTCCACTATTAGCTATGTGACACAGTTCCTTTCACCTTAGTTTCCTCTCCAGAATTACAGTAATTGTGCCATATGTCAACTGCCTCACACATACTCAACGCTATGTTAGACACAATACATCATTTATTTCTCTCTACAATGTAATTTGGCAAGTATGATTACCTAAATTTTATATATAGCAAACTGAGACTTAAAGAAGTTATTTGCTCAAGATTGTAAGCTATGATAGCAAGTATATAACTGAATTTAAACAAAGACTCTTCTAGTTCAAAAAGTCCATGTACATTCTACAGAATAGTATTACCTCTCAAAGTGGGGTTTAAACTAGATGTTCACCAAGATGGATGATGCTTGTAGCACAGAATAGTGATTAAGAACTCAAATTCTAAGGGCATACAGGACAAGGCTGAAATGCCACCTTTGCTTCCCAAGGGTGTAATCTTGGAAATTTTACTTAACCAGTCAGTCTCAGTTTCTTCCAGCTGTCTAATATGTAATGGTTAAATGCAAAGACTTTAGATTCAGACTGCGTGGGTTCATTGCTTACTAGTTGTGTTACCTTGGGAAAATTACTTAACCCCTATATTCCTCAATTTCCCCCATTTACAAAGAGGCATAATAATTATGTCTGCAAAGGTTATGAGGACAAAATATACTAATATGAGTTAAGTATTTAGAATGGCAGCTGGCTCTATAAATGTTAGCTATTATCATGGTGCTTTAGATGAATTCAGAGATCACTTTAACTTCTAATATTCCATGATTCTAGAATTAATAAAATACTGTGCAAACAACAGAGAATCATCTTTACTCGGAAATTAACCCAGTTTGTGTCTTTGCCTTAAACGATTCTAAAGTGATTTTCAAAGTTTGTGAGGCAAGAGAGTGGCTTTTAGTTTTTAAAGGACTAAATCAGCTTTGTACAGTAGCAATATCATAGCCAATGAGGTTTATCTGAGGCATGGTTATTGCTAATTGAAAAATTTAAAGGACTGAATCTTAATGCAGAAAAGAAATTGATTTTAACACAATTGTTCATATTAAATGAGGCCAGATTTGGATTTATACAGTTTCAGCTGCATGGCTCCTTGAGCAAATGGTAGATCTTTGAGTCTCTTCTGTTACACAAGAACTGTAAACTCAGTTTATTCGCTTGAAAAATCATTAATTACTAAGTTTTCAGAAAATCTGAAGTGCAGTCGTTGCTCCAACCTACCAAGCATGCTGTATGTCTCAGTCTTTGAGATTTCTCCTCACTCTGCCTTGAATTGTCTTCCTCCATTTATCACTCCTTAGGTTCTTTCTGGTCTCTAGTCAGATTTCACCTCCTCAGGGAGGCCTCACTTGATCACTTTTTAATGTTCTCATCAATTTCTCTTCATATCATTTCTTGCTGCCTATGAATTATAATTCATTAGATTATGTGTTTTTGTCTGTTTCCCATGATATCAAGGACTTTGTTCAATGGAATATCCACAACACATAAAACTGTGCCTGGCATATAGCAGAAGTTCAATAAAAAATTGATTGAATGAATGAAAGAACATCGAGGACCCAAACGATCTCTGGGTCCCTTCTACTTTTCCATTTTTGTCTTAATGATATGAGGGGCATAAGTTGTCTTATGCTTTTTTCCCCCTCATCTCATTGCAGAATTGAATACATCAAACTCCAAATGCATCACTTTCAAAATGATTGCTAAGCATGTGATTTTAAAGATAACTCAATAAAGTTTCTTGGATAAATACATACACAAATAAGTGGTTCTATTTAAATAAAGTTAAAGGAGGCATTTGCTTCCACTAAGTTAGGATTAGTATAGCTTATTGGTTAGAAGCCTCAGGAAAGCAAGATTAGAATAAATCTTCCTCTCTCATTGGCTGTGGTCAGCCATGACATACGGTCCATCTTGATATCAAGACTCTGACCCAAGTTACTGCACAGAAGAGTGAAAATATAATGTATTACACTGAAAAAGAAAGCACAATTTTAGAACTCAATAAAATCCTAGATTTTAATCCCAGCCTCACTGATATCGTATCATCCAGGGTATGCTTTTTACACTTTCTATTTCTCAGTTTCTTAATACCCACCTCATCATGTGGTTTTTAGAATTAAATGAAATAATGTATATACAAATATGTAATAAAATCACCTTAAATAAATGCTATTTTCTCCATCCCCACTCCATTACCATGCATTTTGCCTGCTCTGAGCCTTAGGCCTTCAATCTTCCTGCCTGGATAATTGACACTGCTGCTGGACTTCAGCTTCTCCTAGGTTGGACAACTAGTCCACAAGCAGTCTGTCCGAACGCCTCATTCATACCACAAACCCTGTCCTACGGGGGCTCAACTATTTCAGTAACTTCAGAATTAAATTGTCACCTTCAAAACAAGGTCTTAGGTGGTTTTTTAAGTACATTTAACACTACAAAGTTAAATTGTGACTATTAACCACATTTCCGAACTTTTTTCTAGATTGCTTCTGCTGAATGCTCAACATGGCCTATAGGAATCCTCTTGAAGCCCTCTGAAATCTGCTCTTATTCTAGGTTAATTCCCACTGACTGAAATGAGAACTCCAGTCTCTCTGGCTTCTTTGGGTTCCTCTAAAGTCTTTGCACATGCTTATCCTTTTGTCTCTGCTGTTCCCCACCCACACCCAACTTTCTCCCAGTTATGCTTACCTAGGCCTTCATCTCTCAACTTAAATGCTACTTCCTTTGAGAAGCTATCTCTGGACACTCTACTCCCAAATCAGAAGAGGTTTCTTTGTTAAACTTTTGGCCTAATCTATCTTGTGTTTACAGTATCTTGTCTTTACAGTATTTGTACTTTTGTTTGTATTATCATTTAGCTAATTTATAATTCCTAATCATTTTATTGTCAAGCTTCTTGAGGCTGTAATCATATTTAATTTTGTTCTCAGTTGTACTCTGAACACTTGACACAGAACCTGGCACCTAATAGGTCCATAATAAATATTTAATTAATAAATGGATAGTATGCATAGGAATATATATGGTAAATCCTCATGGATAGATTCTTGAAAAGTGTGACTTTAAGTGAAACAATGTACTGTATATACTGTATGCCATAGGAACTTAACTCTTGTTTGTATCAATTAACCTATGGTAAAATTAGTTCTACTGTTCAGTATGTCAGTTCATTTAAAGTCACAGTTTCCAAGAACCTATCAACAACAAGTGAGGACATACTATGCTCTAACTCAAAAATTTCTGATGTATTAATTATATTTTTCTCCTTTTCTAAGTGTGCATTACTTTAATCTGGGGATCCCATTATTAAATTCCAATTTCCACTAGAAAAACCAAAGGAGTTGTTGGGCTCTGGTCATTCATTAATCCAATCTTTCATATTTATCACAAGCCATGTTCTATGCTAGGCACTGAAAATGCAAGGATGAATAGCCGATGTTACACAAATTTTACTCTTAATTGTGTAAATTTATATTTCTTTCTTTGGTCGACATATTATAGATTTTAGATATATCAACAAAGAGTACAGTTACCCAATATAATTTGTCTTTGTGACTATAGAAGGAAAAAACAATTAAGTACATAAAAGTAGTTAATGTCGGTCATGCTGGCATGGAAAATTTACAGATCAGTATACATTAATAATTATTTCATGGCCTCCACCAATAACCCTTAATATTGCCAAACAAACTTCCTAAATATACTTTGCTAGTAAAAACAGGCAATATTATTGGTTCCTACTCTTGAGCAACTACAACTCTGCTATTTTAATAAATGACCTCTCGTGTAATTTTTTAAGTGTCTAATTTTCATCTGCTGGATATGTCTAAGTGTGTGGCAATTAGAAGAGATGGAAAAAGGATCCTGATTTCAGAAATCAAATTAGGATCAGGCATATAACAAAAACAATGAAAGAAATCGTATAACCATGTGATTTTACTTTGCAATCACTACATAATCATTTATTGTGTCAATAACGCTCACAAAGATAAATTTCTCCATTTTAAACAGAGACACCCAGTGAGCAGCAACCTGATTTTTTTTTTTTTTTTTGGAATTTCATTCTTTAGGAGGGCTTTCTTCTGTGTTTTTGTGAAGTTGCCCATAAGAGTTATGTCATTACATATAACCAAGGAAACCACAGGAAACTTGGTTGCTAGGAAACCCCTGAATTGTCTTGATGAAAATCACCGCAGTAGGCTTGGCTTGAATAGAACAGATGCTAGGAAAATAAAATTACGAAGTTACAGTCACTTTTTTTTTAAACCTGGGATGTCTCGTTAATTGGCAGTTAAGTCTTTTCACCTAAAGAAACTAGAAAAACTGTTTGTCATGTCTGAAAGGCCATCACATAGGTGGAACGGGGGCCACAACAGGGTGCTGTCAAGGGCACTGTGACAGTGTGAGACTCTACTCCAATGAACACATTTTTTCTTTTCCCTATTAATTTGGCTACCTAGGGAAAGGGGTGTGGTGACAGCTACTGTCATCTCAACTGAAGGATAGATTTTAAAGAAAACACACTTGTAATTAAACATTTTCAGACCTATGACTTTCAAAATTCTCTAGTTTCCTTCATACAGAGTAAAGAAGTCCGTACCTCTTTCCCAAAGACATTAAGATGTTTTTTAATTATGAGTAATGTCAGTGTCTATAAACATACATACACACACAAATATATATACATATATATATATATGATTTTGTCATCTAAGACCTCGGGGAGCTTGTAACTATTTGTTCCTCTGAGTAATTTGACTATGATAACACTTACAAGAACAAAGGAATGTCCCCAAATTGGTCAAGCTGCTGAGCCATCCAACATAAGTCCTCTCTTAAGAGTATGAGGTGATTGGCCGGGCGCGGTGGCTCAAGCCTGTAATCCCAGCACTTTGGGAGGCCAAGACGGGCGGATCACAAGGTCAGGAGATCAAGACCATCCTGGCTAACACGGTGAAACCCCATCTCTACTAAAAAATACAAAAAAAAAAAAAAAAAAAAAAAAAAACTAGCCGGGCGAGGTGGCGGGCGCCTGTAGTCCCAGCTACTCGGGAGGCTGAGGCAGGAGAATGGCGTAAACCCGGGAGGCGGAGCTTGCAGTGAGCTGAGAACCGGCCACTGCACTCCAGCCTGGGCGACAGAGCGAGACTCCGTCTCAAATATCATATGTATGTTCCTATGACCTGTCCTGCCCTCGAGTACATTATCGATGTATTCATAAACCTATCTAAACCTATTTAGAATCTAAGTGTATTTCTAGCTCTATCACCCCCGGAAGAAATAGGCTTTATAGCTTTATATTGACCATCATAAGAAGTGATACTTCCTTTTACACCAAGCCTACCTCTGAAGGTATTCCTTTCTTTCTACTATTCTACAGATACATTTGCCTTATTAATACCCTTGTCTTTCTACAGTTTTGTTATCTGTGTATTAGCTAAGGTCACTCTGTCCTGAAATTCCTATGTCTTCCATGATACCAACCAAGTTTTGTTTTTCAAAATGAAGTTACAAGATGTAATTCCTATTATCCCTTCTTTTTTCTAAGAGTTGAGTCCGTCATCTACATAGATCAAGAGTATACTCCTATTTTCCATAAGTAGATTTTGAACTTTAGTTTATATACAAATAGATAAAATCTTGTGTGACCAATGGAGAATTTTAAATAAGGTGGATAGTATAAGCAGGCAATCAGATCATGATAGAAAAATAACTCTATAATAGCATAATGACAGAAGTTTTGGTGTAGAAGATAATGGCTCAGAAATGATTTGGGTACTTTGCAATACACAAAACAATCAGCTGTTTGAAACAAAAAGCCAACATACCACAAAACAAATAGTTTTCAAATGTTTAAGAAATTGATGTGATTATATCATATGCAGTCTTAGCAAGGTGACTGGCTAAGCAGCTCTTTTATAGGGTGCCTATGAAAAAACCTCTGTATCCTCAGAAAAAAAGATGAGGAGTTTGGGGCCATTGCAAGGTGAATTAATTTTACAACTTTATCTAAAGACAGCCATTAATAAATGAAGTGTCTGTGAGAAGATCTATGTTGGCATGACCACCCTGTCCTGTCCTTGGCCCTATCTTGCTTTCATTATTTTTATTTTTATTTTTTAACAGTTTCTCAGATAAACATGGAGATTACATTTTCAAGAAATCTGAACACAACACAAATCTGAGAGGGATAGCCACTGTAAGGTACTAGAAAATCAAAACACTAAAATTGAGTAACTATCTAAAATGAGGGATGGAGACTGTAACAATAGCTGCTATGTAGTGGATGGCTGTTGTTTACAAGGTACTTTGTATACCTTGTCTCTAATTCTCACAGAGTTTTGGCAAATTCAGTATCATTATTTCCAAAAATGAAGAAACTGGAGCTCTAAGAAGTTGTGTAACTTTCTTACAGTTAGTCAATTAGTGACAAAGCCAGGACTTGAGCCCATGTCTAGTTACCTCTTTACCAGCCAGACTGGCTAGCTTATGCTTTCATAACAACAATGTCAGTCTCAGTGGTTCAATGCAGTCCATTTTATTTCTCATTCTTCTGTCTAATGTGGGTCATATGGAGAACTCTGCTCAATACAGTCACTTTGGAACCCTTGTTGATAGGGCTTATATCTCCAAGGCTGCAAAGGCAGAAAAAAAGGATGTGATGAATGACAAACTAACGCTTAAAGCTTCTCCCTAGAAATGACATGATCTGTCTACTCACATTTCAAGAGCTAAAAGCTAGCTAAATCTTACTTGGAGATGGGGGAAGAGGAGGGATATAATTGTATTTTTTCCAGGAGATGAGGAAAAAAAGCCCCAGTGACTACCAGGCTCTGAAGTCCAAGTTCTGACCACTTTACTTTGTTGAATATTCAATAGCATGACATTGAAAAAAGATAAATTAACAGGCTTCTGCTTCACTTAGGCTAAAAAAAGTGCAAAAATACAAGTATAGCATAGGGTAGATCTGACACAGTAGCAGAAAATGTAAAAATATTTAAGAATTATTAGAATAGAATCTGTAAATGAGACATCTATGTAATGCAGCTGTACGAATAGGTTATATTAACAGCATTGTAAAGTCATGATTCCGGCAGACCAATAATTAGTCCCCACGCTCCCAAATCCATGTCTCCTGTCTAGACTTTCCTCCTGAGCCCCAAGCTTCTTTATCTGACTAAACACTAGACATCTCCAGTTGGATACCCAGAGGTTCTTGGATCTCATCATCCTAAAACTGACTTACTAACTTCCTGTCTTTAATAAATAAATAAATAGCCGTCTCCTCACAGATGCCTTGTCTGAGTTGACACAGCACCAGCCAGTTCCCTAAGTTAGAATCTTTAAATTCACAGTGTTCTTCCCACTCCTCTTCTCGGCTTCAAACAGGCAATCACCAAGTTCATTTAACCTTTACTTAGCAATGTTCCTCCATTCCAACAACCTCAGCCCAAGCTGTGGTTCCTCAGCTAGTCTCAGAATTATTGCCATAAACTCTTAACTGACCTTCCTGCCTCTAGTCTGGACTGCTCCAAATCATTTTGCCTACTTCTGCCAGAGTAATCTTTCTAAGATGCTTTTAAAAATACTGGCCTACTTGCCATTGACTGCCCTTTCAATACCCAAAGGAGAATGGCCAAGCCCAGCTGTATAGAGCATAAGAAATTTCACAATTTTGATCCTACATTTCTGACTTTATCTTTTGACTGTAAACCTTCATTGCAATATGTGAGTATAAAGAACAGGTGCAGACTTATCCAGTAGTCTCTGAACATGCCAACCACTCTGTTCTTCCATAACTCCATGCCCTTGTACATGCAGGTATCTCTCCCAGGCATAAGCACCTTTCTCTTCAAAGTCTGGTGAATTTCCACCCAGTCCTTTAAGATCTAACCGAAACATCACTCTTCTCAATTAAACTTCTCTCTTTAAACACCTCTATTATTATCGTTGTCACACTGTATTGGTGTTATTTCTTTACAAGTGTACCTCCTCTAGTCAACTACACACTGTGGTAGGAATTAATTGTCCTAGAACTTAATATGGGCCCTAAAGTTTTGAAAGAATTAGGATAAAGATGAGCTGGAGAATGAAATGCTAATTGGATGGAACTAATGGTGGAGTCTACAAAAATCAACATTGGGTTAAGCTTCGCAGAAACAGAGTCAAATGTGAAAATTCCACTGGCATAATAGAAAATTAATTAATACTAAGTAAAATGTGGTTATAAACAGAAATAATAAGTAAAATGTTATTTAGCTAATCATAATAGGAACACTCATTCGAATTCCCTAATGATTATGACATAAAATAAGAGAGTGTGGGATATCAGAAATGTAAAAAATAGTTCTGAAAGCAAATCATAGTAAACTGCCAGCCCTGGCCAGGTGGCTCCAAAACTCTGCTGACCCTTTACTCCACCTACCATCTCCTTTATGAAAATCTCAGGTAGAAAGGATACAAAATATTAACATCACACCTAACTGCATGCTCTTCGAGGAATTTTAAATTAGCACAAAGGAAAGTGTTTCCCTTGAGAGCTATTCTGGCATCTTACACTCACATATTGCAATTGGTATATGAGGCCAAAGCAACATGCTTTTAATAAAACACCCTATAAACATGGGATGGGGTGTTTTTCATTACCCTGGTGATAATTCTGCTTTTTTTCCCATCGGAGTGGAGAGACGCTGAACCCCACTGAGCTGATAAAATAGGCTCTATGAATCCCCATAGCGAGAACAGCATTAGCAGTAGGATTGCTCAGGTTTCCTGTCGCAAAAGCCTGGGTAGCATTTTATTACTAAAGTTGTCTGATTGCTTTGGTTCAAATCTTTTCCCCAATTCCTTTCTTTCTCTATTTAAAATAACAACAAACAAATGAAACAATAACACGACAAGCAGCAGCGTGGGATGAGCTCCTCATCATCAAAGACAGCTGCGCAAACTTGCAATCAAAACACCTATTTTTAGTCTAACAGAGGCAAAGCTTGTCATGATTCCCCATAACCTGTCAAGACCAAGGGAAATATGTATTGCATGCCCTGGATCTTCGTGCTGGCACAGTTATAATGTATTCAGAACCAGGGAAACATTCTAGAGTCAGAGTATCCAGCCACTCTGCTTCTTACAGCAACCTATCATTTTGTTTTCATCAGCTGTCAAGTTATTACTTCCCTATCTGCATGTAGGGCCCTCTAGATCTCCCTTCTCCCAAAATAAAACTTCTCAGGTGCTCTGAGAGCTACTTCCCATGAAGGTAAATGCAGGGTGTGCTGCTAGCTCCTATTAAAACTTCTCCATTCATTAAATGTGCACCTTCTCTCATTATTAAGAGGACATTTAAATTTTCCTGTCTGCACTTCTGTCATAAAAATTCCATTTTTAATTCAATGACTTGTTCCAAGTCATTTCATCATTCAATGCTTTATGAAAAATTTAATGGTGTCTATTCCTCTAAGTCCCACTAAAATTGCTCTGTGTCCAATGTTAGCTTCAAGTCAGCCTAAGAACAGATACTTATATCTCAAACCTGTAGGTTCATCCTCTTACTCCATAATTCAATGGTTCTCAAATTTTAGTTTACATGAGAAGCACTTGGGGAGGTTGTTAAATCCACAGCTGCCCACAAAGACATTGACTCAGGAGGTCCTGGGTAGGGCACAGGGATGTGCATGCTGACAAGCATCCCCAGGCGATTCTGTTCTACACACTGGGGATCACTGCTGAGTCAATGAGAACAAAGCCTGACAAAGGTATATTTCCAGCCCCATCCTTACTAATCCTGATACTTGGTGCATCCTAATGAGTAAACCAGCACATCCCTAAGTCCATCAAGCCAATCCCACATCCCCCACCATCCCTGCCTTAACTCTATGCATGTGACTGGCTGTTCACTTTGGTTTCTTGATCAGTACCTCTGTTTCCAACCGAAATAAGAACTGTGCCTGTAACTTCAGCCCAATGCTTGGGATTCTGCCTTGTTCCCAGGAGGGAGAATCCCTTCCACTGTAGTGCTAGCCACAGCCTACATTTCTACCAGAACCTAGACAGATCACCAAATAGAATGAAGATACTATCACATACCTGAAAAAAGACTAAAAACAGCCCAGACCTACCATATCTGATCTTCACTTCCATACCTGAGCCTCCAGACCCCTAGAGCATCAATTTGGAACAGCAACTTCTTTGAGGGTTGATCCCTCAGCCCTTCTACTGGATGAGTTTCTTGGGGTCTAAACCAGAGTTTGCTCTGGTCCCCACCTGAGGAATTGTTCTTAATGTATTTCACTTTGTTGCTATGATGTCATTGGCTAGACTGAGGGTCATTATAAGAAAGATTCCTATGAAGCTCTTTATTGTAACTACTGTAATAATGTTTGCAAGGCTGTTCACTGCTTTATTCAATTTCCTCCTAATGAGAATGCATGGGGAGAAATTTCTGTCTGGTCTTGATACCAAATATAGATTTACTGCTTATGAGCAATTGATTTGCGTTTTGTCTTCTGAACAATACATTTTGTAAGAGAGAAGGCTCCTGTTTTTCACCTTTGACTGGTAGGAAAAAAGACCTACCTCCAGCATTATATTGTATGTTTTAAGTTACATTCCCAGCAACATTGTCCCCACTTTTATTTTTCTATTTTCTTTCACCCCAAAGTGTACTGTCTTGTTATATTTTCTATCTCTCTTGTAAACAGTCTAATTTTTTAAATTGAATTAAGGTTTACCCTTTCTGTACTGACCACATGGACCTAAGAAAATGAGATAACTCAACGGCTGAGGATGACAAAAAAATCCTATCAACAAGCATGTATTATGTATATATACCTCATGCTCAGAAAAACTGCAACTCACCTGACAGATTATGACATAACACAGAGTGTTCACGCTTAATATACCTACAATGTAGCTGAGGAACGAAGACTGGCACATACAGAATGATACCACATGATACAAGTGTAAAGGTTAGGAACAAGGTGATATTGATGGTTGTTAGCATTTCAGGAGTTTAACAATGAAGGAAATTAGTGAAGGGAGAGTTAGAGATTTTCCAAAGAGTTAACGATTTTCCAAAACAGATAGAACTTAAAACAGCACTTAGGTTATGGAGATAATTTAAGGTTTTTGTATTGATAGAATGAGGAGAAAAACATTCTGGGTCAAATGAGCAGCATGGAATGGAGGTACAGTGAAAAGGAGGAGGAATTTGAGATGAAACAGACATGGATTTGGATCCTGGATTCCTGAACTTCTCAGAATACTTTTCCTCATTTGCAAATCAGGATAATAACGTCAATGAAGAATCTTGGTTTTATAAAAATTAAAGATAAACCGTGAAAAACAGCTAGTACAACACCTAGCACCCCTTAAGCACTCAAAGATTAGTCATTTCTATGACAATAGTGGTAAGTCTGGAGGTAGGTTTGAGTGTCCCTGGCATGCCGGTTTCATGCTCACTAGAATGCCTGCTATACTGTGAGGAGAAGTGGAAAAATGATTATATAGTTAGGCTGGGAACTGATGGTGGGTGGTCTTATAAGTTAGCAGATAGCTTTGGACTTGACAGAGGAGGAACAAGCGAGCTATTTAAAGTTACTAAACAGGGCAGTGACATGATGAAAGCAGTGTTTAAAGAAGGTGAATGTGGCCATGCAGGCAGGGAATGAAGGAGAAAATACTATAGGCATGGATGCTAACTAGAAGACTGTTGTGGTAATAGACACAAAGCAACAACAAACTGCAGGATGAGGGAGGCAGCAGAAGACTGCAAAGGAGAGACTTTGAAATGCTTTGAAGAAAATATTTCTTTCTTTGGAGAGGATTTTGTGACTGGCTATGTAGGAGGAATGAAGGAGTCAAAGGTCAAGCCTAATCATAGTAATTGTCCTACCCATTACCTCCTGTTTGTCTTTATCTCCCACTAGATTCTGAGCTCATACAGAAAAAACACCATTTCTGTCTTGTTCACAGATGCCTAGCATAGTATTTCAAATCTAGATGATACTCAAAATGTTTTTAAGCAAATTTCATCAATGAATAATGAATTAAATTTTGTTCTTGGAAAACAAATCAATACGTAATATATAATATTAATGACTACCACAAATATTTATTTATTGAGCCTTTCTATTGAGCACTTTATAAGCACTATATATATATTATTTCAATCCTATCAAAATTCCTATACAGTAGATACTATTACTATCTCCATTTAAAACTGACAAAATGAGGCACACAACATAGAGGCAATTTACCCAAGGATACTTAACTAGCAAATGACAGAGCCAAGATTCAAACCCATGTCTTCTGATGCCAGAGCCTATACACTTACTCAAGGAAATGGGAATGGGCCCTGGAAAAAGAGCAAGTCTTGTCAAAAGAGAAACAGAAATAATGGAAACCAGATAACTTTTCCATACCTTGTACTTCATAAGCATTTAATCTTCATATCAATTCCACAGGTAGATATTCACATAGCTTTAAAATGCTCTCCTACTATGGATAAGCAAGGTGCCCAGAGAGAACAAAGGAGGCTCCTTGTTCTCAGGCAATAGAGGACAGTAGATGTGAAAAGCAAAATAAGATAAAAGACACTAGTAAAAGAAGACTGCAAAGCACCACCTGATGAAGTATGTAATGAGGACACAGGATAATCAATGCTGGAATTTGGGGAATGGGAGTGAATGTTATCATATTCTCTTGTTTTAATGCTCCCCTGATTTTATTTTCTTATTTCTTTCTGCATATGCACTTCCAACTCTCCTTATGTGTTATAAGGCTGTATAAAATATATTAGTCCATCCAAAGGGTAGTTTAATAAAAGCTTCCTTTCCAGAAATCTGATGACATATTAGACTAGATGACTTGTGAAATGAGTACATGCCATTTTAACGGGCAAAGTGGTGTTTTTGCAAATGCAGAGTATTTGTAGCTACACACACACACACACACACACACACACAAACAGAGAGAGAGAAAGAGAGGGAGAGAGAGAGAGAGAGTTTTACTTTTCATTCCCATGTATAATGTTTCATAGTAAAGAAAAGATGGGCTTTTATATATCCACCTGTCATGCAGAGCAAACTGTTACAATACTAACTGACCAAATCACTCCAGTACTACCACTAAAGCTTGGACACTTTCTACTAGTTCTCATTGCTACCAGGGTTCCTGACAAAAAAAATGAAATTTCCTTTGGAATCATCAACGATATAGAATTGAACTGCTAATTCCATACATAGAATTTTCTTTATCCCTGAATTATTTATTATATACACTTTATTCTACTTCAGAAATTAGTACAGATGGATGATGATTAGAATATATATTCCAAGAAGATTTTTTAAACATTACTTCAAAAAGAATTACTTTCACTAAATTTCTTTTGTAAGGTGAATTTTGTTGAACTTTTATGTGGAAAGTGTGGACCTCAGAACGTTTGGGACATGGAATATCATCTATGGAAGATTCTCAGTCAAAGCCTGGTGGGACTTAACATTCAAGTGAAGAGGACCTAGCACTGAAGCTTTTGAATGAAATGGAGAATGTTGATAACAGACGAGAGATATGCGGTAGGCGAATTAATCTCAATCGATGCCAATGTTAGACGCTTTCTCTCTTAGGACTAAACAGCAATTTTTATGGAGGAAAAGCAAGAAATAAGAGACTACAATTGAATTTCCTCACATAGAGCAAAAGACCATGGAGAAAGCTCTGCAAAAGATGCAATAGCTGTGAGTCAGTAAGACCACAAAAAATGGAAGAACGTTTTAGAAGTTCTGGACTAAGGGCCAAATAGAAGATGGGGGATCTCTTTCTGATTCATACAACATGTTCTCACTTACATGTGGGAGCTAAATATGGGACACACACGGACACAGAGATGGGAACAACAGACACTGGAGGCTACTAGTTGTGGAGAGAGGGATAGGAGCAAGGGCTGAAAACTACTTATTGGGTACTGTGCTGAAAACCAGGATGATGGTCCAGTTATACCCCAGACCTCAGCGTTATACAATATACCCCTGTAACAATCCTGCACATGGACTCACGATTCTAAAACAAAAGTTAACAAAGAAGAAAAGAAAAATACATTTAAAATTTCAAAATAAAAATCTCCGACACTTTAATAGGGGATAAGAAGGCCAGAGTGTACCTGTAACACACGGTGACACCTTGATGTTGCCTCTAAGATGGGGCCCCTCAGCACCTGGGGACACACTGGTGAAGACATGCTTTTCCCACTTCGTTTTCTAAAGACTTCCTATCATTTTTATTATAAACTCAGACTATTTCTGCAATAACATCCAAACATTAAAACCTTTGCCAATGTTTTCAATAATTATGTTTTGAATTTTACTTATGTAATGAAGCCTCTTCTTTTCTCTTTGTTTTCCCCCAATACTATAATTCAAGTTATAAAACTATCTTTTCGCTTGCTAAAAAGATAACAATATTCTTAGACTGACTGGTTTTGTCAAAGCATCTTATTTGCTCAGTTTTCAACAACTTATATTACAGACATGTTCTATTGGTAGTGTCACGGTGATTTGTGGAACTTGGTTGGTAACACTTTGACACAATTTTTCTGTATGAACTGGAATAACTTTCTCACTTGGGAAAGGAAAACACCATGGCACAAAACCACAGAAATGTCAGTCTGGTCAATGGCTCCCATTATTCTCAGAGATGTGCCAATGAAACAAAATCCTAAAGAATAATTTTAAAAATATTGGTATTCTCAGCCTCTCTTACAGAGTTAGAGACCTAGTGTTTTTCAGGACATATAGAAATACCTGAGGACAGAATGGGCCTTTCTTGGGATGAAATAATTGCTCAAATTTGAAATTAATAAATGTTAAAAATAGCAGACCATTTAAACTGTCCAACAAGTATTAAAATTATTTTCATTAAAGCTTGTTAGTATATATTTATATGCTTATTTTTATTTCTTTGAGGAAGATCTTCTACCTCATAATTGGAAAGACTACTTCACAATTTAACAAATTGTATTTTTAGTAGAGTTCTCACATACTTCATTTTAATACTTTCATTCTCAGTTCTGCCTCATTGCTCTTAATAGCACTTTGTTGCATTATACAAAATATTTTTTCCTCCTCGACATTTAGTATCTTCAAATAATTTCAAACAGCCATTAGCTCTCCCTTTAGCCCCCACTCCGTCAAGCTGTGCTAATTAATTAGCTCCTTTAATCTTTTCTCTAAATAATTCTTTCTTTCTCTAATCAGCTTGTGGTGAATTTTCCGAAGTTTCTTTAATTTGCTGGAATTTGGTGAGTGACATTACATGGCATTACAGATGTACTACAAAAACAATGTGCTACTACTATGCAGAATATCTGCTGGGAATTTAAAGCACCGGCAGGTTCATGTGGCATATTTCACATGTAACCTGTAGGCTGCCAGGTATACAAAATGATAGAGATAAAGGGTTCAAATCCTCAAGCTCCCTCAAGTCACCAAATAGGGCACCAGTGTAACTATGACCCAATCAGCAGGAGTTTTTAACTATAAATAGTTATATTTTAACTAGAAATACCTGTTCACACCCCAGGGTCCACTGAAAATAAAAAAGAAAAGCGATTACGAAGGAAAATTTGAGACCGGAGAGAGAGAATGAGAGGAGAGAGAGAGAAAAAAAAAAAAAAAAAAAAAGCCTGCGGGGCACGGCAAAAAAAAAAAAAACAGAAGCAGAGAGAGGACAGAAACCGAGACAGTGAGAGAGTGTGTTCAGAGCATAGATTTTCATTTTTAATTCTGTTTTAAGAGAATCAATATACACTATAAGAGAAAGATGTGCAGGCTATCTGGTGGCAAAATCCATCCCATTTTTTTATCAGCAGGGTTTATTCATTACATCTACATGTATTTCCTGAATAAATAAGGGAATTGATGAGTGGATTGTGGGGGTTAGATTGAGTCTCTTTCTCTCCCTTATGCCCACCCGTCCAAAACTGTAAGTGACCCACACCTTAAGAGAACAGGAGTGTTCTTTGATAAAGGTGATAAAGTAGTTCTTCCTACTTGCTAGAACCTCTCACGTATTATGCGCTTTTCATATGAAGTCCTGTGCTAGGCTGCAATGCAGAAAAAATGAAAAGATAAGATTTAAGATCTATGAGCAGATTTAAAGTACAATTTATGATAGTGATAATGAGGGAGCTGTCACAATTTTTTAAAAGATGAATTGCCCAGTAAACACTAGAACAGGTTGGAGTAGGGAGAAATAACCAATTTTGTCTCTAGTCTAGAGATTAAGCACATGCTATATAGGTGGAGAAAAGGCGAAAGTGTATATTAGGAGATAGGCTGCACAGCATGGTGATTAAAGAAAGAGGCTTTAGGCTGGGCTTGGTGGGTCACACCTGTAATCTCAGCACTTTGGGAGGCAGAGGTGCTTGCCTGAGGTCAGGAGTTCGAGACCAGTCTGGCCAACATGGTAAAACCCTGTCTCTACTAAAAATACAAATACAAATACAAATAATAATAATAATAATAATAATTAGCCAGGTGTGGTGGCATGTGCCTGTAGTCCCAGCTACTTGGGAGGCTGAGGCAGGGAAATTGCTTGAACCATGAAAGTGGAGGTTGCAGTGAGCTGAGATCGCACCACTGCACTCCAGCCTGAGTGGCAGAGCAAAACTCTGTCTTGAAAAACAACAAAAAGAAAGAGGCTTAAACCAGGTAGAAAGTAGTCTCAATTTCAATTCTGTAGTTTACTAGCCATGCAACCTTAAAAAAATGGACTCAATATTTCTACTACGCAATTTTCTCTTTCGTAAAATGGATATAATACAGAGAACCAACTGTTCTCAGTGCTTACTATGTGTCAAGCAAACTATAAATACTTTACATGAATTAACTCATTTACTTCTCACAAAATCCACAAACTGGCTACCATTGTGAGAAATAATTTTTACAAATTGCTTAGAACAGTACAGAGGATGTGATAATCATTTGGAGAGGCTGGGTATGACTATTATTACATCATTGTCAACATCTGAAGATATGAAAAATAAAGTACATAGAGTTATGTTATTTGACCAAGATCACACAAACAAGAGTTGGTAAAGGCAAGATTTGAATCAGGAAGTCTATTTATTCCTAGAGACTGAGAACCCAAGTTCTTCACAATGTGGCCTTTAATAATAAACTAGTATCTCTCAGAAGTACCTGGCACTGTCCCAAACACACAGAAAGCCTTAAATGTTAGTGAGCATTCTTACTATTGCAGGGCAGACCAGAATTATAGTCAGGACAGGATGCCATTCATTCATTCACTTAACCAAAATTTAGGGAATATCCACATATCCTAGGCACTGGACTCAGTTCTGAGGTCATAAATGTAAGTAAAACATGGTTCATGCCCACAAAGAACTTTCAATATATAAAGGAAATCAAGTTCATAAATAAATAACCAAACCAAAGTACTCTGAAAAGTGTGCTATGGGAATAATGGCAATAAAATTACACCTACCTCACTGAATTGTCATGAGAATTAAATTAAGTTAACGCATATTAAATGTTTACATTAGTGCCTAGAACATAGTATTTAGCATAAATGCATTAGCTATTATTGACTTTATTGTATTGTAACCATCTGAGTGGTGGTATGCTCATAAAGAAAAAGCAATCAGACCCAGAAGAATGAACCTGAACCCCACCAATCATCATACATAAATATTTACTCAAGATGGATTAAAGACTTAAGTGTTAGACCTCAAACTATAAAAATCCTAAAAGAAAACCTAGGAAATACCCTTCTCAATATTGGCCTTGGCAAAGAATTTACAGCTAAGTCCTCAAAATCAAATCCAACAAAAACAAAAATTAACAAGTAAGACCTAATTAAACTAAAGATTTTCTGCCACCAAGAGAAACTATCAAGGGAGTCAACCGACAACTTACAGAGGGGGAAAGTATCTGCAAACTATGCATCTGACAAAGGCCAAATATCCAGAATCTATAAAAAAATTTAAACAAATCAACATGCAAAAAACAAGCAACCCCATTAAAAAGTAGGCAAAGAACATGAACTTCTCAAAGAAGAAATACAAGTACCCAACAAACATATGAAAAAATGCTCATCATCACTAATCATCAGAGATGTGCAAATCAAAACCACAGTGAGATACCATTTCACACTGGTCAGAATGGTCTTTGTTAAAAAGTCTAAAAACAACAGATTCTGTCAAGGCTGCAGAGAAAGGGGAACTCATACACTGATGGTGGGGATGTAAATTAGTCCAGTCACTGTGTAGATCAGTTTGGAGATTTCTCAAAGAACTAAAAGTTGAACTACCATTAAATCTAGCAATTCCATAACTGAGTATATACCCAAAAGAAAATAAACTATTCTACCAAAAAGACACATGCACTCATATGTTCATTACTGCATTATTCACAAAGACACTGAATCAACCCAGGGGCCCATCAACTCTGAATTAAAGAAAATGTGCTACATATACAGATGGAAAATTATGCAGCCATCAAAAAGAATGAAATCATGTGCTTTGCAGCAACATAGATGCAGCTAGAGGCCATTTTTCTAAGCAAACTAATGTAGAAACAGAAAACCAAATACTACATGTTCTCACTTACAAATGGAAGCTAAACATCAAGTACACATGGACATAAAGATGAGAAAAATAGATACTGGGAAATATAAGAAGGGGTGGGGGACAAGGGCTGAAAACTGCCTATTGGCTGAAAACTACCTATTGCTACTTGGGAGATGGATTCATTCATACGCCAAACTTCACTGTCATGCAGTATACCCAGGTAACAAACCTGCACATGTACCCTCTGAACCTAGAACAAAAGTTAGAAGGAAAAAAAAAAAAAAAAAAAAAAAAAAAAAAAGCAGTAGTAAATCAATGGCCTGCAAGTCAAATTTAGCTTCCAGACTTGTTTTGCTTGGCCCATGGTGTTTTATTTTGTTTTGTTTTGTTAAATGTGAATGAGTTGCTGGCATTAAAAACATATTATGCAGTCAACAGACACATGAAAAAATGCTTATCATCACTAGCCATCAGAGAAATGCAAATTAAAACCACAATGAGATACCATGTCACACCAGTTGGAAAACTAAACACCGCATGTTCTCACTCATAGGTGGGAACTGAACAATGAGAACACTTGGACACAGGAAGGGGAACATCACACACCAGGGTCTGTTGTGGGGTAGGGGGAAGGGGGAGGATAGCATTAGGAGATATACCTAATGTAAATGATGAGTTAATGGGTGCAGCACACCAACATGGCACATATGTACATATGTAACAAACCTGCACGTTGTGCACATGTACCCTAGAACTTAAAGTATAATAAAAAAGAAAAGAAAAGAGCATACATTTGAGAACCACTAAAACTAGAAAGTGCAGATGACAAATTTGAACCAATCTGCTAAACTGCTTGCATCAAATCAACATTATATAATTTTCTGTTCTGTAAAACCATCCCTTATAATTTATAGATACTGTTCTATGGCCATGTTTATTAGATCTTTTTAAAAATCAAATGATTTCTGGTAGAAAAAAACATAGAAGATCATCATATAAAATTTAGATATTCAGTTTCTCCTGAAAACCTAAAATCGGAAAGAACATTTCTGCTTAGTGAATATGAGCATGAGCCAAGGTTTAGCTCAGAAAGCCCAGAGGTCTTCTTCCCATTGTATGGTGCCAGAGACCAACTTGAGGCAGCAAGGCCAGGGCTCCAATTGTACAACTCCTTGTGAAGTGGGGATGATATGTAGGACATACAGAAAGCCCCTTCTAGATAAGATCTTTCCTAAAATTTATTCACAGGATTATAATTTTGGTCAGTATTATAATTGGATTTTAAAATTTTGTGTCAAAGAGAATATTGTTAAATCTCTTAAAAAGAGGGAATAAAGGTCCTGAGAACCTTTTCTAATTCCACAAACTGCATGTAAACCAGTAAATATAAAACCTGGAAATCTCACTTAAAAAAAATAAAATAGTTCCATAATAAGTTTAACATAGAATTACCATATGACCCAACAATAATAATGCTCCCAGCATACATCCAATACAATTTGAAGCAGCTGTTCAAACAAAACTTGTACAAAATGTTCACAGCCCAGCTGATGTAGGACAGGTGAATCCCAAAATTGGAGCTCAGCCTGGGAGAGTTTTTGGCTTTGCTCAGGAAATAATTCAAAGGTGAGCTGGTGGTGTTAGACAGCAATTTTTATTGAAGTGGCAGTGTATAGCAGCAGCAGAGGTACTGCTCCTTGAAGAGCAGGGCTACTCTGGGCACAGTGCCTATGGAGTAGCCCTCCTCTGCAAGAAACAATACTTCTGCTGCTGCTGTGCACTGCCACTTCAATAAAAATTGCTGTCTGACACCACCAACTCACCCTTGAATTCTTTCCTGGGCAGAGTCAAAAACCCTCCTAAGCCAAGACCCAATTTGGGGACTCACCTGCTCTACAGCACAACTATTCACAATAGCCAAAAGCTGAAAACAACTCGAATGTCCATCAACAGACAAACAGATACACAAAAGGTGGTGAATCCATGACATGAAATATTATTTAGCCATAGAAAGCAATGAAGTACTGATATATACTACACCATAGATGAATCTTGAAAACATTATGCTGAGTGGAAGAAGACAAACACAAAGGCCACATATGATATGATTTCATTCATATGAACACCCAGCTTAAGCAAATTCATATAGACATAAATAGAAAGCAGATTAGTGCAACCAAGGACTGGGGGAGGGGGAAATGAGGAGCAACTGGTTCAACGGGTACAGAATTTCTTTTTGTCATGATCAAAATATTCTGAAACCAGATGGTAGTGATGGTTGCAAAATAGTATGAATGTACTAAAAGTGACTGAGCTGTAAATTTCAAAATAGTTAAAATGGTAAACATTGTTATGTGTAATAAATCTAAATAAAGGCATTGCTCATAGGACTTAGGTTTTCAACGAGCAGGGGCTTTGTTCTCTTTTGTCCAAGTATCTTTGTTCAGTAAGCTTTTCTTAAATAAATGAATGGCTTAATCAGCACTATTAGAAAGGAGATAAAATAATTACTGAGCAAAATGAAGCATGACCTGACAATTCCTCACAAAAGGAAGGTATTATTAATACTTAAATTTTTCTGACCAAGAAAACATTTGGATATGCTCACCATTATAAATGTGCAGATGAATTCATTAAACCAAAGGTCTTCCAGTCCCTCTTCCAAGGACACATCTATGAGCAATCACATCTCCACAACCTTCTCTGATACAGGTAGTGAGCCTGAAATGGGTAAGACTGCCTGCCTGAAGGTCAGGTGCTATCCATCTATTGAATTACAGTACTCAAAAACGTATAAGCAATGGCTGAGGGATTCCAGCCTTGAGGTTCCCAAGGAACACTGCACTCAACATTAAAGCCCTATCTGTATTAAATTTAGCTCTCATATACCCTAGGTCTACTCCTTCCCACACTATTATCTGTATTTGACCTTTTTTCTTCTATGATATGGTTTTCATACCTTTAAGTAATACACACACCCTTCCTAGGATTCTTTCTTGTTTGTTAATGTCCTTAGAGGTGGCATCTGAAACTAGGCTAAGTGTTCAAATATGGTCCACAAGGGTGCCAGAGAAGAATTTCCAGAGTTCTGAAAACTACATTTCTATTGATACAGTTTATATTTGCTTTGGAGAGAAGCATGTTATCTGGTTTACTATCGGATTTGTTGCCAACTAAAACTTGGAGTTGGCTGCATTTTTTTTTTTTTTTACAAAAGCACAAGGGGGAGACACAGTTTCATCACCACATGCCAAGAAAGAAAAGGGAGGTGGGAGCAGAGAGAGTGGAGGAGGGTGATATGAGCTGGTTGTACAGAGCTGGGCTCCTAAGACTGCTAGCACCTAGTTTCCCCATCCCTTCCATAGTCATGCATGTCATCATACAGCACTTGACATATTATTGAGACTTTCCTGTCTAGGTACTCTTCTAAA
Organism: Rhinopithecus bieti; assembly: GCF_001698545.2. Classification (NCBI taxonomy): domain Eukaryota; kingdom Metazoa; phylum Chordata; class Mammalia; order Primates; family Cercopithecidae; genus Rhinopithecus; species Rhinopithecus bieti. Next base: position 3,290,082 of record NW_016806642.1, read on the forward strand.
ACTTTTGCCAACACTGCCTCATTGAATTCTCACCATAATAACATGAAATAGGTTGAAGAAATAAAGTCTCATTGCCCAAGATAAGGTAGACAGTTTGTGGCAAAGCTTCAAATCAAACACAGATCTGCCTAATCCCACAGACTACTCTTAAGTACTAGGTAACATTGTAAAGAAAGGTGCATAGATGTGCCATGGAAGGGTTCAATCTGTTGGACACACCAATTCCTACCAGACACAGCAGGACACAATCCCCATCCCAGAGAATCACAAGATCCGGCAGGCCCGGCCATCAAACCATAGCGAGGGCATTGTCAAATCACTGTACAATGGCAAATATTTTTCTATAAGGAACTGGTTAAATGTAAAAAAAAAAAAAAAAGGCTAAAAGCTGAATAAAAGCTGAATACAATTTGTATTAGAGAAGTGGGATATTTTTTGTTTGCTGTTTAAATTTTGTTTGTTTACTTCACCTCCACCTTCATCAATCCTACAGTTTCCATAGACGTGCATTAGGGGTCTTTGCTCTGAGATCCCATTTCTATTATGGCAATGTATTAAAGTTTATTTTCTATTTGTTCCACTTTGATACCTAGTAGACTGAAAAACTTCAAGGACAAGAACCATATATGATTTGCCTTGATGTTCCTAGAATCTAGCAGGTTACCAAGAACAGAGCAGGTATTCAGGACTAAATATCTGAATAATTCTGTGTAATTTAATAACTAAACTGGAATGGAAAGACAGAGAACCCTAGTGAGTTGGCCATGTGGGGACCATTTTCAAAGGCTGCATTGTATAGGCACCAAGATTCTCAAAACAGCCATGGTCATTCTTTAACAAGGAAAACTCCACTCTCCAGCTTGTTAGTACTCTGGAGGGCTACCTAGCTGCTTGCACCCCTTTCCCCCAGAAATGTTAAGTCTGCAAACTAAAATTGGTAAAACCATTTTAGTAGTAGAATTTCTCTCAGAGAAATTATAAGGAAATATCCACACACTTGAAAAAACATTAGCAACATGGGTAAAAAATGTTAGCACTAAGAAAAGAGAAGGAAAGTCCAAAATAAATGATTCTGGAAATCAGCTCTGTCTTTTACACTTGATAGTGATTTGGATGTGTGTCTTTTGGAGGGGAAGGTTAATTCTATTTGGAAATAAGGACACTACTCTTTTACTTCACTGCTTGGTCATTATTTCTTAAGCAGCCTACATAGTATTCATGGACCTTCAGAATTTTCTTTATAGGAGAAGCATGTAGTGAATTATTTGGCTTAAAGCTTCCTGTGCATAGTGAGCAATTTTTGTGTGTATATCTATGTGTGGTGGCTTAGGGGTAGATTAAGAGAGACGAAGGTGTAGGTAAAACAGCCAAGCCATGTCTTGGAGATATACTGGTACTATAAAGAGAACACTAAACTGACAAACAGGAGACATGGCCTTTAGCATGTCACCTAGGCTCTTTGTACCTCAAATTTTTCTCCTTTAAAATTAAAGAGTTGGACAAATTAACTTCTGAGTTCCTCTTACCTATAAAGTTGTATGACCTTAAGAAAAGAAGAGGGCTTTTTAGTTCCCCACAGAGTCTGAAAAATCAACATGCTTTATTTTGCAAAGGTTATCGATAACACATAGTCTTATAGCATCTAAAGAAGTTTTTCTTGTAACCTACTTTTTAAGATACAAAAGATCAGTCATAACAGGGAAGCTGTCCACAAGAGGTCTACATGCTACTCTTTTAGAAAGCTGAACTCTGAATACCTAAGAAGATGACAAGAGGTGACAGCTAGGAGGGGAAAATAATTCTCAAAAATGCTAATTCAATTTAAGTTGACACTTAAGGTATATCAGTATCTGGTAGAAAATGATATATTCTCTGTAAGCTCCTTACATTTCAGTGTTACAGCAATGAAAACATAAGAAATCATTTCAGAATATATTCCCAAAGTTCTCTTCAAAGGGAACTTTAAAACTGAGTCCTACAAATTTATAACCAACATTGGAGATTAATATTCTGCTTTATTAATCCAAATTTCTCTGAGTTGCATTTATATATAGATGGGACATTTTTTGAATCATCTAATCTTTATATAATTATCCACTACAGATATATTGCCTTTAATAGTACCTCATTCATGTTTATACAGTAAGTGGATAGGCAAAATAACCAAAATAAAATTGTAAACCTAAAAAAGATCTCAAAATTTAAGTCACACAAAATTGTTTGGAGAAAAAGTGAGCCTGCTTTTATTGTATCAAAGTGCTTGGAATGCCCTTCTCCTAATATCATTAATTTGTGCTAGTCAATGCAAATTAAAAGCAATGATTTAAACTTCATCAAGAAAATGTTAACATTCATTAAGAAAATTAACATCATTTACTCTGAAGAAACAGTCAATTTTAAAAGTCATGTTTATAAAATAATACTTTCATAGCTTATATATTAAATGTCATATTTTAAATGGATTTTGTAATCAATAAAATGATGTCATATCCAATCAAAACAAAAGGATATTCCCTGAATTCCTGTGAATTTATAACTTACCAAGATAGAAAAACATGTTCTTAAACAAATCTTTATGAATATTTAAAACTAAACTACAAACTAAAGTATAACAATTTTAATCAGGTATTTAGCTAAAATAAATAAGAAGGAATCACTTCAAGTGCATGTCTCTGATTGTCCATGTTTCCATGGCAACTATCTCTTTCCTTTCCTGCTTCCTAATATCTTTGTTGGTCGATATTTTATGGTAATTGTTTCCATGGAAACTTGTACTTGTCTACTTTTTCCCTAGCCTAAATCTCTACCTTCCCAAAAGGTGAGCCAAAAATGTAAAATTTCTCAGCAAAGATGAATTCAGAATGGCCAGAACTTTGGGACAAATTATTTTTAAATGGTTTATTGTCACTTAGTGTCTCACTTTACCACCTTTCACCGCCCCCAGCTTCCCACTCCATCTACTTTTCCCTCTACCATTCCCTCATATACTGACACATTCTTTTTTCTCCAGCTTGCAAATGTCTCTTCCACCCTCAAAGCCTTTCCTCCATGTAGTTACAGACTATATATAGTAACAAGAATATTCACATATTCCAACTAAAGATTTCAACAGACCTTTTTCTCCTGAGGGAAAAAAACGCACATAGACACATTAATCAATCTAGCTCAACACATTTACAGGGTGCCTGCCCTATATAAGCTGACCACCTGTGGCTATGATTATGAGGAGGTGGTGGCACCTGCCCAGAAAGAATTCAGAGCCTTGTAAAAATGTACGAACATGAAACAGATAATTTCAGAGTAACAAGTGTAAAGAAACACTGTGTCTACCCTGATCAAGATTTCAAAGTCTCCCTCAATGAACAAATACAAAAATACATAGTACACACATGCACATGCATCCACATGCATATACATGTAAATATAAGGAAGCATGGTAGTAATATTATAACAGAGCTTTACACAAAGAATCAAAAAGGAGTAAATCTTATTTTTTGTAATCATAAATGTAAGTTAAGGCTTCACAGGAAACATAATTCCACCCAAAATGGTTTAAGTGAGAGATACAATGAAGGGCCAATTTACAGAGTTTTCATTTCCTCCAGGAAGTTTTTCCTGACCCAGGCCCTCATTATTACCTAGCCCCATGACACCCTGTTATTACCTATAATGGTACCAATATTCCATTTTAGAGATTATCCTTTCTATGTCCTCAGTAGACTTGAGATCTGAGAGAGCAAGGAATATGGCCGTTTCATTTCTACACTGCTAATGTCCAAATATAGTATGTGCTCAATAAATGTGTGACCTCTACTGGAAAAGACAGAATTGTGGATAATTAGAGTCATATATCTAGAAAATAGTATAATGCAAAACTAACTGTAGAAAATGATAAAGGCAGAAGTATAATCATATGCTCTGGAAGAGCTGAAAAAAAGAAATTAGTATTATGATAATTCCTTTTATTGGATAGTGACAATTTGAGATTTACTTTGAAGTTTGGTTAGGATTTCATCATACAGAGATAAGCTAAGGAGGATATTTCACAATAAATGAAGCTTTATGAGTGGCATAATAAGAGGCAAAAAGGAACAGAGGATGCTCAGAGAAAGAAATGCTTTCCGTGGATGTCAAAGACTCAATAATGGGAACATGATTGGAAAAGTCAATTGGAGCTATTGGTCAGACTTTGCTGACGCACTTCAATGCCCAGGTTAAAATACACAATAGATGACCATGTAAGGACATAGCAGGGTGTTAACACAGTTACCGAACAGAAATAGGCTTATCTGGAAACCATTCTTAGAATGGCCACAGCCTGTTCTCTTTGTCAAATAATTCTTCTTGCAATTTAAAGCTTTATTTAGTACCTATGTCTCATAGAAGAATGGAATTCTTCTAATTCAGGACTTTATGAAGACAACAAAAAATTCAATTCAAAGTGATTTAGCCACACTGTGAGGTGAAATTTACCTACAGTTAACCAAAGAGTGAACTGAACATCTACCTATCTGTTACAAACCATAAATAACAGATTTGTGATTGTGGAATTAAGGAATTGATCAAAGCAATGAAAAATGATCTCATTTGGATCTTCCTTTTCCATGATCCCAGATTACTCTTCTTCAGTGTCTCATTATATTCTATATCCCATTTCTGTCTATATTGTAATGGCCTTATATAAAAGTGTGTTTGTATGAGTGATTATATTTAAATGAGAAGAACTTTCTATATTTTCATCTGCAATTGTTCAAAATGTATTAGTTAATATAGCAAAGCATGTATTTTATTACCCCAATCCAGGATTATGACTTGATTATAAGATAGAAAATCAACTTGACGGGGGAAGACAGGACATTAATCAATTCCAAATTCAGGAATGTTAAAATATAAATTTTAAAGGGGTAGGGGTTCACTGCAATTTGCATTTTAAAAATATGATGTCATTGCTCACAAAATCTTATCAATTCTTCATCAATTCTGTTTCTATATTTCTAGCTATTGGTTAATTCTAATATCTGCTACACAACTCTCCAAGGAAGGTTTTTCTCTTTCAATGCCTGCTTTGCAAAATGCTTGCAGACTCTTTCTCTGTATCCCTGGGAATAGCTTCGCTGGTTTTGAATTGTATTTCCGCTCTGTGCTATTCCTTCAGGAATAGTTCTCCAAGTTGTGTTGTCTTCCTGGCTTTTGGGGAAACAAGAACAATTATACATATAGCTCCCCCAAGGCACTGACTTTTGGTTGCTGCGTCTTATAGGTTTCTTAGCTTCAACAATCTACATTTTGTTGTGTGAATATTACAAAATAAAAAACATCAGCTTAAATGTATGTAAAACTGTGCCCTGAACCAAAAAAGATTATATTACTTTTCCTGCTAAATTTTCGGAATAATCTTGTGAGGTTTTAAACTTTTTAATATTCTACATATATGAGAACTAAGTCTAAGAAGATCAAGTAGCATACCTAAAATCACATAGCTAGTTAGAAGTCTAAGCCAAGATTCATATTTAAACCTTTGAAACTAAAAAGCCAACATTCTTAAATAATAGGCTTCATGTGCTCTGCCTTCAGGAGATTAGTGGGAAGAGTGAATGAGACATAAGATACAAGGCGTTGAAAAGCAGAAATGAACATGAAACTATAACTTTTAAGACAGAATGAAGAAAGTCAAAAAGTAATTGTATTCTGCAGCTTTTAAGGAACGTATAAATTCACCTGGAACTTTCCAATTTTATTTACATTTTCTAAATGTTGACACATCACATCTGCATTAACATTTCAATAAAGCTGGTGCTAAAGTGTGGTAGTTAAATTCAAAGGCAAAATCAGCTTTGTGTACTCAATAGGAATACTACGAATCATTTCCTACTGGAAATGCTGGAAAATAACTTCTCCTTGAACATTTAGGAAATTTGCATAATAAATACTACTCACCAAATCTGCAAAGCTTCAGGGCAAGCTTTTTCTGCATCTACATGACTAAAAAATGTATACTGGTTAATTTAGGTAATGTAGGGGATACAGGAGGCTGGGGATAGGGACTATCTCATTACTAAGTACAACAAAATTACATAAATTATATAGAAACACTCATCACAGAAATTAAAAATTAAGTGCTTGATAAGGATTGAATGAATAATGAAAGATCAAATGATACATATTCTATTTTTAAATATACAAATACATACAAATTATATATTTTCTAAATTATAATTTTGTTACTAGAAGGAAGAACAAAAGCACCCAAAAGAAGACTGAATGAACCATTTAATATAACAGGAAATGGATGAAGTTTTGCTAAAGTAAAACCTACTACTAATACATGTATATATCTAAAGGTGACAAAAGACATCACTAAGGCTTTTCGTACTAAGGTTAAAGTAAAACCCTAGTACCTAAGTGGAGGACTAATATTGGAGTTAATTATGACCTTAGTAAGCATACAATATGTGTATGTATATTCATTGCTATCTACTCTTAAAACCTACATTGTATAATAATAGATAAAACACTGGAAAAATAATTTCAGAACTGAATTGCAGTGTTCATTCACTCTGCTACTAACTAGCTAGGCAATCAGGGCAAATTAGCCCTTCTCTGATCCCTTCTTCTATAAAGGAGGAAGCTGGACTAGATGACTAAATGATCACCAAAGTCTCTTCCATAACTAATATTCTATAATTACATTTTACAATCACACACAGAGAATGTCAAAGAAGTATAATACAGTTCCTGCATTCAAGACATAAATAGACTTATTGAAAAAAGAAAAGCAACATATAAAAATGACAACTGAAACTCCAGTAATCTCGTTTTGTTTTGTTTTGCTTGCCTTTGGTAATCAATTCTAGATCATAAACTATTTCCCAACCATAAGTTATTCTAAATTGAAATACACCTACCACACATATTATTCATTAATTCTAAAGTATGCATTTTTTTTACATTTTAATGTTTCTGAAATCAGGATACTACTTAAAATTGATGGCAACTTAAATTCAACAACATACGGTAATAGCCACTCAATAAATATTTAGCTCCATGAATGAATGAATGGATGAATTAATAAAGATGGATGTTAACTAAGAACTAGTTGATTTCAATCTTTAATTCCAATTTCATTAGTAATACCACAAGAGATTTCTTTGATGTTTAAAAAAATAATTTAATACACTATTTATAAATTTACATCTAAGCAAATTCTGGGCTTTGATTTAAAATCTTGAAAGAAGAAGTTCGACACAGAAATCTAAAGAAGTATATGGAGTCTCCAGCTCCCAGTGCGAATGACACAGAAGACAGGTGATTCTGCATTTTCAACTGAGGTACTGGGTTCATCTCACCAGGGAGTGCCAGACAATCAGTGCTGGTCAGCTGCTGCAGCCCGACCAGCGAGAGCTGAAGCAGGGCAAGGCGTGCCTCACCTGGGAAGCGCAAGGGGAAAGGGAATCCCTTTTCCTAGCCAGGGGAACTGAGACACACAACACCTGGAAAATCGGGTAACTCCCACCCCAATACTGTGCTTTACCAACGGTCTTAGCAAACGGGCACACCAGGAGATTATATCCCACACCTGGCCAGGAGGGTCCCATGCCAACGGAGCCTCCCTCATTGCTAGCACATCAGTCTGCGATCTAAAGGCAAGGCAGCAGTGAGGCTGGGGGAGGGGCGCCCGCCATTGCTGAGGCTTAAGTAGGTAAACAAAGCTGCTGGGAAGCTCAAACTGGGTGGAACTCACAGCAGCTCAAGGAGGCCTGCCTGTCTCTGTAGACTCCACCTCTGGGGACAGGGCACAACTAAACAACAACAACAAAAGCAGCAGAAACCCCTGCAGACGCAAACGACTCTGCCT
>NW_016806642.1:3300689-3370442 GCF_001698545.2 Rhinopithecus bieti
GTCCTTTGTAGGGACATGGATGCAGCTGGAAACCATCATTCTCAGCAAACTATCGCAAGAACAGAAAACCAAACACCTCATGTTCTCACTCATGGGTGGGAACTGAACAATGAGATCACTTGGACTCAGGAAGGGGAACATCACACACTGGGGCCTATCATGGGGAGGGGGGAGAGGGGAGGGATTGCATTGGGAGTTATACCTGATGTAAATGACGAGTTGATGGGTGCTGACGAGTTTCTGGGTGCAGCACACCAACATGGCACAAGTATACATATGTAACAAACCTGCACGTTATGCACATGTACCCTAGAACTTAAAGTATAATAATAATAATAAAAAGAAAAAGAAGAAGTATATGGAAATGTTTAAATAGCAAGAATAAGAAAATATTAATTTTCTATTTATTATTTAAAAGTAATGAAATTTTTATTTTATAGCCAAATTCATGTTGCAGAGTTATAAAATGAGAAAAGCAATAATATAGTTTAGGGGAAAAGATTGCAAAAGTTTCTGAAACTTTTTTTTTCTTTTTAACCTCTGAGTTAGCAAGAGATACCAAAGACATAAAGCTCATTCAGAATATTTTTTGGTAAATGCTACTAATAGTTAAAAGTTGGCACTCAAGTTAAAACATAAGGTGTAACATTCTAATAAAGATAGGAGAACAAAGTGCAGTGTCCAAGAATTCAGTAAAACACACTGCAACCCTAAGTTTCCATAGAGGTATCAGGAAAAATTAGACTTCAGAGTCCAGGAAAACAATAAGCCCTGAGAAAAAGAGTCAATGAGAACTCTACTGGTAAATGGGCTAAGGAGGAAGCTCCACTTGGCTTTCATTTGGCTAACAGTAAACACCAGCAAGAAACTGGAGGGCAAAAGAGAGACAGACCATAGCTATTTCTTCTATATCCCCCTCTATCTCTGAACTGCCTCCTTTTTTTCCTTTTCTTGTTTTTCCTCATTTCTTTACTTTTTTTAGTAGAGCAGAACAGCTGGTGACTTCCATTTCCACAGCTCCATTGAGTGGCCCTTCTCTTCTGCATCAGCTCCTGCCCCAGTAACTCTGTTTTACTTTCTGCACTTTTACTTTTTCAGACGTAGGCTTCCCACTGTCATTAGCTTCTTGGCATCGCATCAACCCTTGCTTTGTCCCTTACCTTGATTACAACTCTGTAAATATTAATTCCTTCATTGACAACACTTCATTAGCACCATTGGAAGCAAATTCTGTTTTTGCTGATAAAGGTTAAGAAAAACTTGAGTGAAACCCAAAATGTAAATAATATTGAGGAGTATGAATATCTAATTCTGTTTAATCATACCTCAATTTTTGTTCACAATGTATTACTCTCTGAAGAAAAGCACTGACTCAGTTTTGGGTAACTCATTGACTTATTGTTAATTCTGATCTTTCCAAACGTTATTATAATGTTCAGTAGTGAGAGTTCTAACTAAATAGGAAAGCACCTGTTCATTTCAGAGGACTCAGAAAAAACATACTGGATGTTCTTTATGGATTATTTTATGCAAAAGTACCTTCCATAAAATATAAAACCTGCTTCTGATTTTGGCTTTGATCATTCATTTATTTGAACACATTTAGACATTTCCTACTTTTAAATTTAAGAAACGAACATATCAAAAGGAAAAAAAGAAACTGATTCTTCTACCCAATGTTAATTTTAAAAATTGCTCTATTCTGGTTATAACCTAAGTTTTTAAATTCTTGAGAGAATACAAATTAAATCATATGTTCATAATAGTATTTTAGACAGATAGAACTAAAGCTAGGGGTTCCTGGGACCTTGGGGCAGCATAAGTGATTGATATGGATTTTGGGTTTCACTTACCCAGAGGAAAGGAAGCTGGAGCATGCAAGAAATAAATGATAGATGTCACATGACTACAACCTGAGAGGTGACCAGATTTGCTAATGAACACCTGGATGACAGCTTCTTATCTTCTTTATGTTGTAGGTGTAGCAGTTGATTGGATCTATTGGACAAGGACTTAAATAATTTTTCTCAGGACTCGAGATTTTAAGGGTTGGAAAAGCAACCAGGATAAGAGTACAAATACAGTTTGGTTCCTTAGGAAGTCCGAAGTCATAGCCAGTGTATAGGAAACAGGTTCCAGATACTCTTAAATTCACAGTTAGAAAACCAGCCAGAAGACTGTAGGTCATCTGTTTCTGGATTCCAGACTTTCGTAACTCAGTTTACCTTATTGGGAACTTTGAAAAATAAAGTCTTATTATCACAACTGCTAAAATGTCATCTTCCACAGCATTTTGCTAGGAAACAGGGTGACATAACCAGTTCATGAGGGTCCTTCACCGTGCTTATTTATACAGTCTTTGATACCAGGGCCTAAGATGTTAGATGTTTTTATTGTATATCAAAGGAGGATTCTTGGGACATTCTTTGTATACTTTGTATTTAATGGTTCAGGGCAGAAACCTATGGTTTTTATGTTTATTCAATCAGTTTCAGCTTCTCTAGTGACAGCAAGAATATTTGCAACTTCACTTACACTCACTCATTCATGCACCAACCCAATTATTTATTTTATTTTAATAAACTTTTCTTGAGTGCATAATACATGTCATTAACTATACTAGAAAACACATCAATAGGTTAGTCCTAGGTGGGGTGTCTAGCTTTGAAGAGTTCAGATTTTCATGTGTGAGTAAATAAATTGTATAACTGGGAATATGTCCAATAAGAGAGATATGAACTGCGTATGCAGATGAGGGGAGCAGCTAATACTTCCTGGGAGACATTAAGAAAGACTTTAAGGATGATGATAGTGGCATGAGATTTTTAAAAATCAATGGGCATTCTCCAATCTAAAGTGAGAAAAGAACATGCCAGTCTGATGGCATGGTAGGTGCAAAGGTTTGAAGACAGGAAAAAGCCGTCTTTTCCTTGTACCTTTAGTACCTTTAGTACTCTTACTTCAAGGAAACACTCATTACCTCAGACTGTCATGTTACTTTAGAGAGAGGGGTGACAGTGCTTCCTGGGGAAGACTGTTACCCTATCTCTTCCGAAAAGATCCAATTCAAAATGTCTCTCTAGAAATTTATTTTGGCTCAATGATTCAATTGTTGGAATAAAGAATTTCTTTCCATTATTTATAAGGTGTTTAAATTTGATTTAAAAAGAGAAGATACAAGAGTTCCCTAATTTTTGGGATATTGAATATTCCCAACATAAAGAAATGATAAATGTTTGAGATGATGGTTCTGCTAATGACACCAATCTGATCTTTATATATGTATTAAAACATCACTATGTACTTCATAAACATGCCTAATTATTATGTATCAATTTAAAAAATAAAATAAAGTATAATAAGAAAATGATTAGAAAAGACTAGTGTTTCCCAACCTTGGCTTCACATTAGAATTACCTGGGGAGCTGTCAAAAAATACCAGAGCCCAGCACCCACTGTAGATAAATTATATCAGAATCCCTAAGTAGGGGGTCCAGACTCTGGTAATTATTTTCAGGGTTTAGAACCACTGAAGTAAATAATATTCACCTTCTCTTTTTGCCTAACCTTTTGTCATTCCAACTGAGTAAGAAACTACAGACAAATTCCCATGCTTGCAGTGCTGTGAGGATTTTAAGTTTAGTGTCTTTTAAACTACTCACTGGGCAAAACCACTAGGGTGCAAAACAAATGATATCTACTATGAGGCAGCTGTGTGCAAATAAGCTACATGAGGCCATTGCTGATCAATGTTTTAATAAGGTCAAGCTAGAGACAAGCAGTGCCAGCAGTACCACCAGCTACCAGGCTATGTTGTATTTGGGATTGCTACAGAGACACCGACATGCTTGATTTACCACTCAGAAAAAGGACTCTTCTGGAACATGAGGATCCATACTAATAAGCATGTTCTTCACTGCACTAAAGAGGGATGTAAAAGAGAGCACAATGAATTGTATTAAAGTGGTCAACAATTTTAAATAATAATGCATTTCATTTGGATTTGCAATACTTAATGCAGTACAGATACTGAAAGTTTCCTTTTAGAAAACTAACACAATTCAATCATTACTTTTCATAGAATTTAGCATTGAAGGGTCTTTGAAGGTCAGCTTGCCTAGCATCATTCCTAATTTCTACCTGAGGCTGAAATTCCACTCTAGCGTACTTTATAACAATTTTCAATCCTCTGCTTTATACTTTATTTCATAGCTGAACTTTTAGGGCTTCCAAATGTCACCAATTTCACTATAATCTCTATTTGTTGGGAATCTCTTTGGTAAACTTGAACAAAATTTCCTTCTCCTTCAACATTTTTTCTTCTTCCTAATTCAGCTGAAGTCATGCAGAAAAAGCCTAATTTCTACTACCATCTGAGAGCATTTTGAGTTCTTTTAAGAGAGTTATACAGAATCCCCAGGTTGTCTCCCTGAGTGTATCTTTCAAAGTGATCTGCTATAAACCCTCCAGGGTGCTAATGAATAAAGTGCCATTTTTATTTAGGTGCCATAGTTACCACTGTTTACAAGATTAGCACCAATGAGTTTATTTGTAGACGAAAAATTGCATTTTGTAAAGAAACCCAGAGTAGCTCCTGCTTTTCATTTTAACTAAGGTATTTTAGTGTTCGGATTTGCTTGCTTAGACAGAATCTCTTTTCCCTGGCTTGGGATATAGAATATCAGCAATGTTTAAATGGTAAGATGGCTAAAGTATTCAACCTTTTGCAAAACTAGATGTATAAATAACCTCTTATCCTTGCTCCAAAACAAGCAAAGATCCATTTGGGAAACAAAGTATGATCATTTTAATTTGCTTCTTTATGAACCTCACAATTATGTCCCTCTCTCCCTGGAGATATTTACGAACTTCTTTTTAATTATTTTTTATTTTACTTTAAGTTCTGGGATACATATGCAGAATGTGCAGGTTTGTTACGTAGGTATACATGCGCCATGGTGGTTTGCTGCACCTATCAACCCATCATCTAGGTTTTAATCCCCGCATGCATTAGGTATTTGTCCTAATGCTCTCCCTCCCCTTGCCCCCCACCCCCCGACAGGCCCTGGTGTGTGATGAAACAGTTATTTATAAGCAGTAAGAGAATATTGAAAATCTTTCCCTTTTGCTAACACAAAGCTCATGATTTCCTTTGGTATATCAGTTTAAATAAAATAATATTCAACAGATTAGATGGTAATAATATTAACCTTTATCAATTTTACACAATGAGTGTAGATCATAGAACTTTAATAAAGTCTCGAAACAAGAGAAAAAATTTTATAATTGGACAAAGGCTTAGAGATTTTATGATTCAATCTCCTCTCACTGTATCCATTTCATAGGTGGTCTTTTTTTTGCCTTTCTCCAGCCTGTCCTTCATGAAACCGAGAAGTCTTTACTCTTAGTGGGAAGATAGTCTGAACTCATATCCAGACATCAGACCTTTGGTTTCTTCCTTAGAAAGCATGGGCATTTGGATAACCACTTTCCCAAGTTCTAATAACAGTATTGCAGTAAAATAATAAATGCTATATTGCCAATCAATTTTCAGTTATTGTCCAGTATAAAGACAGTGTGAAGTCACATTATTTAATCCTTCTTACACAATGCTTGCCTTCCATTCAAATTAAGGTTAAAATATGTCATCCTCCTGAGTTCATATTTCTTGCTAAAGACCACATGTAATCTTTATCTGGTGAATAAACAGGCTATCTTTCTCATTTTCAAAGGACATGTTCTAGAGATTCCCTGAAAAAGGACAAAGAACATAGCTATTGATGACAGAATAAATATGCTGCCCACTCTTCTTTCCCAATTTTATTCACTTCTTTTGATGTCATTCAATGACATTCTAACCATTTTCTTAAATGTGTTACACCTATTTTTCACTCTCTTTACAAGAAAGATACCCCCACTGAAATACCAGACTCAGGAAGAAGAGAAGGACCAAGCAGGAGTGGCTTTGCTAGTCAGGAAACACTGACCTCACACTTAATATTTAAGAATACAAACATGGGTCCCTATATTTTCCTACAATTGGAATAACTAACTTAACATCTAAAATAGCAGTGTCTGACAGAAATACGTGCGTCACAGAAGCAAAGCACACTTAGAATTATAAATTTTTTAGTAGCTATGTTTTTAAACAAGTAAAAAGAAATGGGCAATATTAACTTTAACAATACATCTTACTTAGCCAAATATATCAAAATATTACAATTTCAGCATGTAATCAATACAAAGTTTGTTATGATGTATTTTAAATATTTTTATTTTATACTAAATCTTCAAATTCCAGTGTGTATTTTACACTTGTAACCAGTTTAGACAGCCATAACCTAAGCATTCAATATTCACACGTCTGGCTAATGACCACCATATTGGAAAGTACATAAAGAGTGCTACATTTTTCTCAATGTTCTTTTAAGGAAAAAACAGGTATTGTACTATGTAGTTTAAATATGGGAAAATTTTACAGCAAGTAAAACTCCTCAATATTTTGGTCCTATGTATTTTCTTTCTACTTTTGCACAATACCGAAAGAGTAATAGTCATGAACATTTGATAAAGAGTGTGTTCACTAGTCCTACAAAATTTAATCCTGAAGTTTCAGAACCCAGTAACAAATGAAGCCAGATTGAAAACCACAAGATATAAATTGTTGCCTGAAGTCCCTTCTGAAACAAATAAGAGCTGTTAACATTCAGGGAGCATGCTATGATATAGTAGTTAAAGAATTAATCTTTACATATGTGTCATTTATAATTTAATTTTCACAGAATGACTTACTTAAAAACTGTTTTTGAAGTCAGGGTTGGATTCCAGATGTGTATAGACTTGAAATTCTAATTGAGCTTTTCCTTGGCCACTGCCATTTTTGCCAGAAATTGCTTTAAATTCTCAGGGGTTCCACTGTAAGAGGTATCTTAAAAACAATGTGATATAGCCAAAGAAAATAAGCTCTCTTTTGATCCCATGTTATATGAGAAAATATTAAAATACCTGAATATATATGTGATATGATTTTTCTCTGTGTCCTCACCCAAATCTCATCATGTGGCCCCCATAATTCCCACGTGTTAGGGGAGGGACCCCTGGGAGGTTATTGAATCATGGGGGCAGGTCTTTTCTGTGTTATTCTCAAGATAGTGAGTAAGTCTCACAAGATCTGATGGTTTTAAAAATGGAAGTTTCCTTGCACAAGCTCTCTGCCAACTGCCATTCGTGTGAGATGTGACTTAATGTGCCTTTCACCTTCCTCTATGACTGTGAGGCCTACCCAGCCATGTGGAACTGTAAGTTCAATAAACTTCTTCCTTTTGTAAATTGACCAGTCTCCAGTATGTCTTTATCAGCAGCATGAAAACAGACTAATACAGCAAATTGGTGCCAGTAGAGCGGGGGGCTGCTGAAAAGATTCCTGAAAGTGTGGAAGTAACTTTGGAACTGGGTAACAGGCAGAGGTTGGAACAGTTTGGTGGACTCAGAAGAAGACAGAAAAATGTGGGAAGGCTTGGAATTTCCTAGAGACTTGCTGAATGGCTTTGAGGAAAATGCTGAAAGTGATATGAACAGTAAAGTCTAGGCTGAGATGGTCTCAGATGGAAATGAAGAACCTGTTGGGAACTGGAGCAAAAGCAACTCTTGTTGTGTTTTAGCAAAGAGACTGGTGGCATTTTGCCTCTGCCCTAGAGATTTGTGGAACTTTGAATTTAAGAGGGATGATTTAGGGTATATGGTGGAAAAAAATGTCTAAGCAGCAAAACATTCAAGAGGTGACTTGGGTACTGTTAAAGGCATTCAGTTTTATAAGGGATGCAGAGCATAAAAGTTCAAAATATTTTGCAGCTTGACAATGTGATAGAAAAGAAAATCCCATATTCTGAGGAGAAATTCAAGCCAACTACAAAAATTTGTGTGAGTAATGAGGAGTCAGATGTTAATCTCCAAGACAACAGAAGAAATGTCTCCAGGGCGTTGCAAAGATCTTCATGGTAGTCCCTCCCCCTCCTTTTCTGGAGGTCTAGGGAAAAAAATGGTTTCATGGGCTGGGTCCAGGTCCCCTGTGCTGTGTGCAGCCTAAGCTTGGTGTCCTGCATCCCAGCCTCTCCAGCCATGACTAAAAGGGGCCAAGGTATAGCTCAGACCATGGCTTCAGAGGATGCAAGTCCCAAGCCTTGGTAACTTCCACGTGGTGTTGAGCCTGCAGGTACACAGACATCAATAATTGAGGTTTGGGAACCTCTGCTTAGACTTCAGAGGATGTATGGAAATGCCTGCATGCCAAGACAAAAGTTTATTGCAGGAGCAGGGCCCTCATGGAGAACCACTGCTAGGGCAGTGTAGAAGGGAAATGTGTGGTCAGAGCCCCCACACAGAGTCCCTACTGGGGCACTGCCTAGTGGAGCTATGAGAAGAGGGACACCGTCCTCTTGACAACAGAGTGGTAGATCCACTGACAGTTTGCACCAGGCACCTGGAAACGCCACAGACACTCAATGCTAACCCATGAAAGCAGCTGGAAGGAAGACTGCACTCTGCAAAGCCAGATGAGTGGAGCTGTCCAATACCATGGAAACCCACCTCTTCCATCAGCATCTGGATGTGAGACACGAAGTCAAAGGAGATCATTTGGGAGCTTTAAGATTTGACTCCCCTGCTGGTTTTCAGACTTGCATGGGGCCCGTAGTCCCTTTGTTTTGGCCAATTTCTCCCATTATGAATGGCTGTATTTACCCAATAACTGTACCCCCATTTTATCTAGGAAGTAACTAGCTTGCTTTTGATTTCATAGGCTCATAGGTGAAAGGAACTTGCCTTGTCTCAGATGAGACTTTGGACTGTGGACTTCTGAGTTAATGCTGAAATGAGTTGATTTTGGGGAATTGTTGGGAAGGGATAATTGGTTTTGAAATGTGAAGACATGAGATTTCGGAAGGACCAGGGGTGGAATGATACGGTTTGGTTTTGTGTCCCCACCCAAATCTCATCACACAGCTCCCATAATTCCCATATGATGTAGGAGGGACCCCGTGGCAGATAACTGAATCATGGGAGCAGGTCTCTCCTGTGCTGTTCAGGTGACAGTGAATAAGTTTCACAAGATCTGATGATTTTTAAAATGGGAGCTTCCCTTCACAAGGTCTCTCTTTGCTGCCATTCATGCAAGAGATGACTTGCTCCTCCTTGCCTTTCACCTTCCCCCAGTGATTGTGAGGCCTCCCAGCCATGTGGAACTGTAAGTCCAATAAACCTCTTTCTTTTGTAATTGCCCAGTCTCATGTTTGTCTTTAGCATATCTTTATCAGCAGCATAAAAATGAACTAATGTTATATCTATTAGCCTCAAAAGACTTCCATTCTTTAAAAATTGTTTATGTCTTCATACTGTTGGAACAGTGCTAACTGTAAACCAAGAAAGAGTCCCTTATCCAAGAACTCTTTTAGTACAATACTCTTTTAGTATTTCTTCCTTTTAGTACAATCTAAAAGGAGAAAAAATGGCAGAACTAGTAATGACTAATGTTGCAATAATGTAGTAAGAGTAGGAAACATGTCTATTATTATTTACAGCATATCCAGCACTTAGCACTTAGTGTATACTAAGTGCTCAGTAAATATCCATTGAAATAAGGAAAGAGTTCCCTCTATGCAAGTCATGGTGGACCAAACTGGAGACTCTTATAAATAAATTTGTCTTGGGTAGAGGATGATAATTTAAGCATATATTACTATATATTATGCTACAGATGAATATATATACATTCAAAACAATGAAAATATATTTATTTCCTTCAATATAATATGAAATGTATACATGTATTAGTTTTTATTGCTGCTGTTATAAATTACTGCAAAGTTAGTGACTTAACGCAAATGTATTCTCTTACATTTATGGAGGTCAGAAATATGACACAAGTTTTGCTGGGGAAAAGTCAAGGTGTCAGCAGGGCTATGTTCCTTTCTGGAGACCCTAAGTGAGAATCTACTTCCTTACCTTTTCCAGCTTCCAAACATGACCTGCATTTCTTGACTCATGATCACATTCCTCCCTCATCAAAGCCATCAATATTGTATCTCTCTGATGATTCTTCTGTAGTCACATCTCTCTTTAACCACAGCCAGGAAAGGCATAAAATGTCTTCCACTTTTAAAGATTCATGTGATTAAACTGATCACAATCATATAACCCATCTCAAGCTCCATATCTTTAATCACATCCACAAAGTTTACCATGTAAGGAAATATGTATGTATGTATGTATGTATGTGTGTGTGTGTGTGTATGTGTGTGTGTGTGTGTGTGTGTGTGTATATATATATACTTTTTTCCTTGCTTTCTCCATGTCTAGATGCTGCCTTCATTCTTTGGCTCCTGGTCACCTTCTTCCACCTTCAAAGCAATTAGCATTGCATGTCTCTGACCATTCTTCCACAGTCATATACCCTTCTGACCACAGCCAGGAGAAGCAATTTTACACACATCTCTCTCTCATTCCCTTTCTGTCCCTCCAACCCCTACGACTTCTGTAATAGAGAAAAGGTCTGAAAGAAAAGAAACTGCATGCAAATAACAACTGAAATTAAAATAATTTCATCTATTTTCCCAGCTATTTCTTATTGCCTCCAGAGGCCCCATCAGCCTGAAAGGCACTGTTCAATAAGTAAATTTTTAAAAAGTTAGTAGCATAAATAAAGTAAGCACCACCTACATACCTGACTATAAAATATATTCAAATAAGGAAGTTAAATCAATCATAGGAAAAATATAAATTTTGTTCTAGGGAAGCGTACAGAAAACATTACACATATTGGTATTTACCAAAAGTGGTAGCTCTGTTGAAATATGAATGTAAACAATATTGAACAATAGAACATTTCTGATAGTTACCTTTTTCTAGACAAAATACATAATCACAAACCCTCTGTCTACCTCAATCTAACATCTAACATATCAACATGGTTAAATGCAAATTTTGTTCACAGTGTGCTGTATGTATATCTCAAAATTTTATCTACTGTTAACATTAATATTTCTAAGGTGTCATTTTGATGAAAAGTATGCTTTTAAATTAAAATATCTGGCATTCTTAAACATTTAGTACTGAAGCACTGGGAAAAAGCATCTACATAAATCTCAATCCAGACAAAGAAGGAGTTGCTATAGAGGGAAAGAGTGGGATGAGTTTAAAAATAATTTCTTATTCCTGACCTACAGTACTAACCACAGTCATCCATTCTCATGTACTTGTTATCTCATTAGAGTATCAAAAGAAGTCGAAAATCAGTTGCTTTCATCCATGAACAGAATAACAACTCTTTAGGTAAGACTAATAATAGCTACTGAGTGCCAGGCACTAAACTAGCTATTTTATTAATCCTTTATCTATTTTTATTCTTACAACAACTCTACATGGTAAGTACAGCTAGCCAAAAGATAATTGAGGCTCAAGGAAGTTAAATAAATGCTAGCCAAAAGTAACTCACCTGATAAGTGTTATGCAAACATGCTTTTTACAATGCAAAGCCAACCTCCAATACAATTAAGCACCATGTGTCCACAATTTAAGAACACTGCCTTCAAAGACAGAGTCTAGAAATTGCATAACTCAGCTAGTAGTTCACTCATGATAAGTTCATGAAATCAAAAAGAAAGACTAATTAAATATTTCTTAGTTCCTAGACTATGACCTTCCTTCAAAATCTAAATCAGCAAAATCAAGACTTTGATATTACTGATGCTCATCTAAATCTCATTTGCACTCCTTAAAATGCAGCTTGACTAATATCATCTCTTTAAAGGTGTCCACTACAACACTAGTTTATATTGATTTCTCCCTTCTCTCAAATCTGAAGGCAGTTTTATTGGCACAATATTACAGGAAGATGTCATGAAACTAAAGAGATGTGAGGAGTTGGGATTAGGGAAACAACACTTAGAGAAGTAGGGGCCTATACATAAGGAGGAACCATAACAGAAGAGGAAACTGGCAGGCACCTGTGGATACTGAATGTGTACATCATATATTTCAGACCCATCAGGGTAAGTGAAGTTGAAGTAGGGTACACATGAGAAAGATACCATTCAGGAGTGACCTATGGGAAAGGGAAGAATAAAGTATCAATCTACAGTACAAGTCCATAGCAACTTATGGGAAGTAGGGAATAGGCTTTTGGGAGAAACCAAAGTGTAAGAAAAATTAAACAGCCAGATGTCAAATGAGATGAAGTCAATTAGGAATCAAAGCATGAGATCTACCCTCCTAACAACGTTTAAAGAGCACAACATCGTATCACTAATTATAGACACTATGTTGAACAGATCTCTAGAACTTACTAAAAGGTGGGGGCATGAGAAAACTTTTGGAAGTGATAAATATGTTTTTTACCTTGGTTATAGTGACTGTTACATGGGTGTATGCATATGTCCAAATTGTATACCTAAAATATGTGCTTTTTTGCTATCAATTATCCCCCAATAAAGTTGTTTACAAAAGAATCATGACAAATATCTGAATGCACGTTCCTGTCTAACTAAATGTATTAGGCTTTGGTATATGATTACCTATCCAAACACATTATACGTTAGTAATCTGTGATCACTTTTTGTGATATATTTGTATTAAAATACAAATCACGGCAACATGATGGAAATATAAAAGCACAGGCTTCAGAGTCACTCAATGAGGGTTCAAACCCTGGATCCACCACCTTATGCATGACAAACAGAAGAGCTAGGTGCTTAAGGGTGTAGGTCCTTGAGCACACAAACTGGATTTAGGCCGACCAGCTGTTCTACTTACCTGAGACTGCTACAGTGTGAGCACTGAAAATCCTGTGCCCTGGGAAACCCCTCAGTCTTGAGCAAGTCAGGATAGTTGGTCATCCTACCTAAGCTGCATCCCACTCCTTTTTAAAAAATATTATTATTTTTAATTGAGATAGAGTTTCATTCTTGTCACCCAGGCTGGAGTGCAGTGGTGCGATCTCGACTCACTGCAACTTCCGCCTTCTGGGTTCAAGCAATTCTCCTGCCTCAGCCTCCCAAGTAGCTGGGATTACAGGCACCCACCACCACCCCCGGCCAATTTTTTGTATTTTAGTGGAGATGGGATTTCACCGTGTTGGCCAGGCTGGTCTTGAACTCCTAACCTCAGGTGATCCCGCCCACCTTGGCCTCCCAAATTGCTGGGATTACAGGAGTAAGCCATCATGCCCAGCCCCCACTCCTAACATTCACCCACTGTGTGGCCTTGGCCAGGTTAGTCTAACTCTCTGTGTTTCAGTGTACTCATCTGTAAAATGCCATCGATAATAATGGTACCAACTTCAGTTGGGTTGTTCAAAGAAATAGTTAATATACATAAAGCTCCTAAAACATGTCTGGGACAAAATACACAGAAAGTGTAAGCCAGTGGTTATCAGAACTTAGACTTGCAGATTCTTAGATTTGTTACTGAAAAATGGAGAAGATAATATTTACTTCATAGATTGAGGCTTAAATTAAGTGAGATTACTACATAACTTTCTTTTCTAATGTCTGAATATAAAAACATGTATAATTTATTCAACAAACATTTAATATACATATATAAAAGCATTATTTACATGCTAATGAGTTATAAAATATTATTAAGGCATTTCAGGAAAGATAAACGGATCTCAACTACTTAAATATCAGCTTAGATACGAGATAACTACAGAATATATTCAGGCCATATACTGTAGAACATGTTTAGCAGTAAATACATTGTCTGCCACATAGAAAGTCTAAAATGGGCTCGGAAATAATACATTTTTCTACACTATAAAACTCCTAAAGACACTTTATTACATCTAAATGCCTAAGAAATACTGAAAACATTTTTTTGTGCTCATGGGAGGAAGGTACAAATGTGTAGTCTTGAATGTAAAATGAAGAAGCTGCCCATCAGCCTACTTCCTGGATTCTCAGAGGAAACCTGGGTAACATTCACTTCATCTGGGAAAACCGCTAGTGTCATGAGGTTCAGAAAACACCCTCTAATTTGATAAATTTT
The DNA here is from genome assembly GCF_001698545.2 of Rhinopithecus bieti. NCBI lineage: Eukaryota > Metazoa > Chordata > Mammalia > Primates > Cercopithecidae > Rhinopithecus > Rhinopithecus bieti. The sequence continues at coordinate 3,314,730 of NW_016806642.1, forward strand.
AAGCACAGTTACAAGTTGACAGAATTACAGGAGTTATAGATGCCCTCTGTATACCACCCTACACATACCACACTCCTAATCATTTCTCGGAAAAGATTTCACAGTTCTGGGAAACAGCTGTGGCTTACGAATATGAGGAAGAAATTAGGTCAAAGGAACAGAGGAGGAAAGAAAGAGAGAAGACAGGCAAAAAAAAAAAAAAAAAAAAAAATCGGTCCCTGAATACAGAAAACTAAAGGAGCAGTAGGCCTTCTTATGTTCTAAGCCCTAGCATGGCCTTGAAAGAGTCCTCTTAGCCCTCCAGCTTTCTTATCTATACAAGTGGGTTTGATGTGATCTGTAGTGTCTCCTGAAACCCTATAACTATAAATATCTTCTTAAAATTCCTTAGTCATTAAGATTCTGCATATAAAACATGAACTAACAATTTTGCAAGCATTTTAGCTTTCTTTGTGAATTTTTAAAGGATACTACGGGTAATCTGAAGCTATGCATACATGTGAAAACTGACATTAAAAGTAAAACTTGAAGGACATTTCAAATGGAAAATATTTATCCACATGATACTTTACTTGCAATAGTAGAGTACATGATGCCAGTTGTGTTCTCTAGAAATCAGACTCTGAATTGGAGTTTAGCATACAGGATGTTTATTAAGAACGTCTTGTTGGACTCAATGACATGAAAGGGATGGGGAAAAAGCAGGACTGGCAGAAGAAAAGCTGAGCTTCAATGCAGGCCCCACCACCACCTTAGTAACCCCAACAGAACCTCAGAAGATGGCCATACTTTTATATCCCAGCCTTCATCAGCTATGAAAGTAGGCTGGCCTAAGGAGTGAATAGCATGACTTTGGATAAAAAGGCAGGAGCTGGCAAGTGTTTCTTTTAAGAGGTATCTGGATGCTACATCACCTTGTCTACCACAATACATGAATGATAATAATCTATAAGCAAACAGTTTCAGAAAACATATCAAATGTTATAGAAAGATATTATATCTTCTATTCTAGATATAAAATTTTGCTCTGCAATTTATCCAAATTAGCAAATAACCAAATAATATCAAACCTATTTGAGATACTTTTGAAGGTCAAAAGTAGCATTTTAATAGCATCTATTCATTCACTTTGCAAACTGTCATCTAATTATATATTTACGTGTATATAATAAATGTTTTCTACCTCTGTTCACAGTCTTCAAACATGAACAAATTATTCTTTTTCAGAGAGAGGAATAAAGGAAAAGAAATCTTCTCTTTTCTCTTCATTCTGAAATGCTAAAATGAATAATTTATATTCGTAGATTTCATTTCCTAATCTTTTCCCCAAAATAGAAATGTTCACTCCATGGAGCAGGGTTTGAATTTGGTTTTCTCCTATACTGACTCAATAATCATGAGGTTGCTATTAGTTTCCCTATTTTAAGGTGAGGTCAAGTGGCTTGTCACAGATTCTAATACTCAGTATTCAAATACATTGTCTATCACAAACTTCAATACTTTTACTTATTTTGTTTTCTTTCAAATTTAATTTTAAGAGAGACTTGAGGATTCAAAAGTTGTTCCAAAGGCAAAAAAATACATATAATTTAGAGAAAATTTAACCATTAAAAATAGAAAAGTCATCATTTCTTTGTACCCACCCAAGTGGTAATCCAGTTTTTTACATTTCCAATGGGAATTTTCAGTGTCTAGATTCCTCACTCTGCCTCAGGCTGTTCTTTTCTTAATTCTGTCCTTTCTGTGTAGTTTCTTTATTCTCATTTCATGGCACCTCTTCCTCCCATTGCTTTTCCCCTCCTCATTTTTCAGTCTGTCCTTTGTATGTCCATGACAGGAGTAGCATTAGTTTCTACAGTAACGATGATGCTCCTTCACGGATCTCCAATACCTCGATGCTCTAACACAGCCACGCAGGATACCCTCCCTTTCATCATTTTTAGTCAGACAGGAAAAACTGAAGGTATTCTTTTTTTTTTTTTTTTTTTTTTTTTTTGAGACGGAGTCTCGCTCTGTCGCCCGGGCTGGAGTGCAGTAAGTAGCTGGGACTACAGGCGCCCGCCACCTCGCCCGGCTAGTTTTTTGTATTTTTCAGTAGAGACGGGGTTTCACCGGGTTAGCCAGGATGGTTTTGATCTCCTGTATTCTTTTTAACAAAGGTGTATCTCCGAATAGAATCAACGTTACATGTTTTCTTGGCTCTGTTGAGTATGCTGTATATCTGATGGCATTGCTTTTAAAGTAGAGCATGGCTTTGTAATACATGATTAACATTCTTCCCAAAGTCTATAGGGCATTTTGAATCTCATACATTAGTAGGTAAATTTAAATAAAATATGTATGTAGGTGTGTGTGTGTGCATATATATATCACTAAATATACATGGAGAAATCAACACTGTCCATTATACTTTCTTAGAATTTATTAGGTTCTCACAAAGTTGAGCCAAGAGGCCACTGCTTTGTTTTCCAAATGTCCCAAATTCTATTTCTGCTAAATGATGTCACTAATGTCACGGTTACAACAATACTGCACAGAGCCTCCTTCCTGCCACTGGCTGCCGATACAATAGGTCATTTAAGCAGCTGAGTCATTAGTAAAAACAACAGATTTTTCTACTGATACTCAGTTGAACATATATTTCCAATTGAACATAGAATTCATGGAAACAAATTTTAAAGTTTCCTCATATTATATCAGACAACAATGTATATCCTGTATTGTTTAATTTGTTGAGGACATATCTGTCTCCATAAATGTATGCTTAATCTCTGAATCAAAGAAACCCAGGTAAAAGAGACTTTTTGTTGCCTATGTGCCAAAACTACTTTGTTTTCAAATTATTCTTCTAGAAATAGTTTTAAATGTATTATTTATTTGTGTGGAGTTTGCACACTACTTTAATTCCTAGCAGTTGTGTGGGAAATGTAAATACATTTTTTTCATATCTAAAGCAAAAAGTAATCCAGGATCCAATTTGTATTTAAACAAAATTAAAGTGAAAGGCATTTTGAGGATGCACACAGTAGTTGAAATGCTGAAATTAAGTTATTGGTATTACTGGTATCCAGCCCCACCTTGCTGCCTTCCATATTTATACATTCAGGAAGCCCCATACCACACTGCAAATGGGCATATCACTTCATTTCCTGCTCTATTCTCTTGAAGGATTATTTAGGAAATCCATGCATATGTGGTCCAGTTTTAGAAAATATCATGTCAGCATACTAATTTTAATACAAATAAGTTACATGTTAATTATATGAGTTTTCGTGTTTTTAAATATTAAATGTAGGTCTAGCTGAAAAACCTCCAGAAATAGCCGGGTCTCTTACTTAGATACTGTCTTCAGCACCCTCTATTATTTGGTGAGGCACCCTAAGAAGGTATTTTTGTTACTCAAACCATACTACTCCTGTTTTAAAGCCCGTCAGCTGGCAATACTAACACAGACACCACACTCCCACTCTTGTCCCTCTGCCAACAACCAGGCATGGGAAATGTATGAAATCCATGAGGGTAACTGACCTGACAGTTGTAACATTCAGAGATTGTTGCTTTTCCATTCACAATATCTGAAACGAATTTTAGATGATGCTATTTAAAGCAGCACCTCAATTTTACATGTGAAGAAACTGAGGCAAAGAGTAGTGACTTTTTCATGATTAGGATTCAGGTTCACAGTAGAATTTAGAGTAGAACCTAATCTCCTTATTCTAGGCTTATGATCTTTCCACTCTCGGAATAACAAGTAATGAATATTTAAATTTTAACTCAAATATAAGATATGGAGATGTACTAGATGTAAAAGCACCAAGTTCAGGGGGCCAATACATTACTGGATAAATCATAGGAGACAGATTGAAGAAAGAGAGAGAGCTAATTTGTTGAGCATTTCTTCCCCTCTCCTCAACAATGTAACTTAAAAATGGAGGCGTCTACACTTAACCCTTCACTTCATCCATCACTGACTTACTGATATGTTAAGAGCGGACTTCTTGTGTGTCCTCTGATCTATCAGTGAAAAGGAAGTGATCTCAAGCAGCCTCCCAACCACAGATATTTAGATATTTTCAAAGATATTATCAGTTATAAAACATCTGAGAATGAAGAGCAACGGGCTGTGAATCAGAAGACTATTCCAGCATCTCCACTGCTCCTTGACTATGTGCCCTTGAGCAAGTCAACTCTACTTGGCTCCAGCATCCACAACTATAGAATAAAGGAGCTAGATTAGACAATTATCTTACTTGTTTTATCAGTAAATGCCCATGAGTTCCATGGTTTATTTCTCCTAGACTACTTTCTTTGTAGCATAAATCATGTTTAGCATGAAAGTTACACCTTTCAGATAATTATTTTAAAGCATATTGAATGCCACACTTACATTGCTCTATTCTCCCAAATCAAATAATATCTGGTCAAGATTCTTCACCAGCATCCCCAAGTCATAAAAGGATATGCTCGTGGGAGCCTGTTTTATTGACTGCAGAAAAGATTATTCATTATTATGTAGGAGGACAGTGGAGCTGATTGCTCCTTAGCTGTCAGGAAATGGCTCATCTACAAGCCTTGGAGTATGGGGGTGGTGCCAAAGGAAAAGTTTACTCATAAATACAAGTGATGCCTGGATAATGGAAGTTTAGTGATCAAAAGCCAAAGGAAGTGATAATGGCAGTCACCAAAACATTGCATTCAGAGGCTAGTACATAGGTACAGCAAGGAGAGAACTGTGAGCTTTCTGCTTGAGTGAAGTGACAAGTTACTGTGAGGCAACACATACAAGAGGATACTGGAAGCAAGTCTGAAAATGCCAATGGTCTGCCAAGGGCAAACTCTAGACAGCATCCAAAGAAAGAATGTATATGCATGCCCTGTGGAAATGATTCGTCTGTCACTTAACAGCCATTAGCCCTTCATACCCACAGATGGCCATCACCAGTATTAACAAGACACAAGTGCTAAGTAAACAAGCAACACTTCCCTTGGCAGGACAGCACAGCTAATGTTGGGGTGAAATTTATTTAATTGGCATTTATGAACTGCTTCTTCAAAGGGTCTGAACTTACACCACAAAAGTTGGAAAGGCCAAAGTCTTAGCATAATCAATTATTGTCATGTTCAGTGAAAGCTCAAGGTAACAGATAGAAAGGATATTGCCCCATTATCTTCAGAGACCATCCATATAGCCTTGGAGTTATGAGTCTAAAGCATGAAAAACTATATGGAACTTTCTGTCACCTCTAAAATATTTAATTCAGCTCTACACTTACTGGGCATAACAAATTATCTCAGAACATCCATATGGAACACACTTTGAGCAACACTGGGCTGGAGCTCAGCATACCTAGTATAGTAGCTAAGAATAAAGTTTGGAAATCTGACTGATTCAGTTGTACAGGGACTTCTAGGCTAGTCTAAGGAAAACTATGTTTCCTTCTCTTTGGATAACAACAATAACAGCTACCTACATAATGCTTATTTAAAGTGCCAGGCATTGCTTCTAAGATATTTTCATATATTAACACCTATAATTCACTCGATAACCCAGTAAGGTAGGTGTCATTTTATCACTATTTAACAGATGAAGAAACTGAGGCAAATAAAGGTTAAGTAGAACATAACCAGTAAGCAGCCTGGAGTCCAACTAAATCAGTCAAACTCTGTGGTTCCTGCACTTAATCCCTATGCTGTGCTGTCTCTCAAAGGAAGAACAGAAAGCTTAATAGATGGCATGTTTCACCTGTCTTGCCACATTTCTTGCAGGAATCACTGGTTGTCTTACAAATATCAAGAAAATCACAGGAATTAATACTCTAAAGTTAATATTTGCTATTCTTTAAATAAAACAATTTATAAAATCCTATTTATTCTTAGTTTTGCTATCTTATTTCTGTGCATAGATATCAAATTAGATAAATATCAAACTAGATAAAAATCTAATTAAAGTTCAGAAAAGTTTATCTGCATTGACTCATTATAGATTTCAAGATTTTTGGTTCTTAAAGAGCATGCTAGAGCCCATTGTATCTGAATATTGGAGGATATTCTATTCAGGAAGGCACTAAAAGAATGAATAGCAGAGGGGGATAATATTCCTAAGTGAAGCAATGTTACACATTTCTTTCCTCATTGAATAGCCTCCCTCACTCCTTACTGTTAATGATTACAGTCATTATTCCACTCTTATGGCCAAAAACATGTAATTCCCGATAATTCAGAGTCTTCTTGGTTTAAAATGGAAAATATTTTATTCAGATAAGAAATAACAAGTGCTGACTTTGACCAGACATGATTGCTTAATTTACCACCAGGAACAAAGGTTCTGGGATGTATCTTGCTCGCTCCTGATTCTCTTTTAATTCTGATTTTATCTCTGTCATATTTCTTCATGTTGGGAGATACTAGAATCAGTACAGATAGTTTTGGAATATGGCTAAAGGGAAGTTGAACTGAAGAAATATTGAGTTTTTGCTTATATAAAATACATTTCTTTTTCTCAATTTTGTGAGGTTTGTGGCTTGTCATTTTATCAAAGTGTGTAACCTTGTGATTTATTCTCTCATTTTAAATAAATATTTACTTTCATACCTGCTTTTGAATTAATAATTTTACTTTCTTTTCAGGCCCCATAAAATCTGTATCTGTTCCTGGAGCTCAATGTAAACATTTAGAACTCTCCATGTCATGTACATTTAATAAATATTTCTCTAAATTTTCTCTCCTTCATCTCTGTCACTATGGACCCACTCTAAAGCTTCATCCTATCCAGCTTAGTTGACTAACAATCACTTCCTAACTGGTTTTCCTGTCTCCAGTGTTGCCCCTTTCAAATATCTCTTCTGCAGTCACTACAGAATAATTCATCTAAAATAAACACACTCCAAAAGCACTCCATCATGTGTAAAATCAAGTCTGATTCCCTACCATGGTCTCATTTGTAGCATGGTTCTCACCCTTACAGACTGCTCTCCTTCCACTCCCCATCTCTCTCACTTCTATGCTCAGCATTATTTAACTATATGTGATTCCTAGAACACAGCATTTATTTGCACATCTTTCAGCCCACTGCCTATCACGTTCATTCCCATAATCTTAGACTCTTACTCATGCTTGGAGATTTGCTTTTCAAGAACATATTTTCTTTGATTGAATCTCATATATATCCTTTCACAATCATCTATATATATTACATCTTTATGTCCCTGCCCCCCACTTTAACATGGGCATCTTGGGGGATGAGCATGCATCTTAGCCATCTTTGTGTGTGTAGCACCTAAGAGTATCTTCCATATAATAGACACTTCATCGATGCTTCATGAATTTCCTGCTACATTCTTGAATAAAATTAGGAGGTACAAGCCAGGAAAGTATTTTTGCAGGAGAAATTTCTGATAAGACTCTGTTCAGAAAGACATGCTAGAAGGAGATATTTGAGAAAACTTAGGGACTTTGATTATATTTCTAACTTTGAGTTAAGGGCGCCTTCTCTTTAGGAATCAGCATTAGCTCAGGGGAGCCAGAGGAGTTAGATTAGACTTCAAACAGAAGAAACAGACATTTGGTGACTAAGTGCTACTTTAGATTCTAAAATGAAGGGAGTACCCACAGAAAATTGAAAATAAAAATTGAAAAAATAATAATAAAATGAAAAGAAAGAGTCAAAGGAGAATGCTTACTTCAGCAGCACATACACGAAGAAAAAGACAGGAGTCAAAGGAGAAAAGAGTCAGTTTGTAAACAGTCATAAGTCCTAGTAAGCTCCACCTCGTGACAAAGATCATGCATTGAGCAGGAGTTTGACCCTCACCATGCGGTTGGAATGAGAATGCAGGTGGATCAGATACATATAGTGATTGGTTATTTTATTCCAGTTATAGAGGACTTAAAAATATGTCATTATTACAAATAAATGGGGAATTTTTGTTTCTGTTTTTTTAAAATCTAGGAGCAGTTGTTACTCAAGTTTGTATTTCATAAAAATTGTATCAATGGCAGTTAACAGAATAACTCAGTAGCTGATGTTTATAATAATGCTCTTGGATTCTAGGAAGGATAAAATTTTACTCATAAAATGATCACATATGGCATGGAAATGTGGATTTTAAAGGGAGATTCTTATTCAAATTTCTAAAAATAAAATATTTCTCTTATAGAGTTAACATTCAGTCCTAATTATTTGGAAAATCTTATTCACATCTTAAGAAGCACAAAAGAAATATAATACGACCTTGCTGGACATCTGAGTTTTAACTACACTAATTTTCTCAAATTTCTCTGCTCATTGTGAGTCCAGAAATTTTTCTCTAATTAAAGATATAGCCAATGTTTTAAACATTTACTTAAAAAAAATATACTGCTTGTGATCCCCCTGCTAAAGCAATTCAAACAAGCTGAGTTCTAAATCACTGGATAAAAACACTGCACAATCATCAAATCATTCATTACTTTTCTCTTCTAAAACATATGTCTTTTCATTCGGCCACACAAATTCAACCATGTAGAAACTTTCGCAGAGGAGTAATCAATTTTAGGCATGTAAAGATTTTTACAATATTTTTTATTAAACTATCAGTATTTTAAGAATGGTTCAACCCACTCTTACCATTTGTAAATTCATATCCCTAAAAGAAATATTATAAACACATCAAAATAGAGTGTGATGTATTTTAAAAAGGTAGGGACACACGCAGGATTTGATCCTAAATTCACCCCTTTTCAGTCCTTTAGAAACACATTCCATCTCTACATCAGTTTCTTCAGAAGCTAAAATTAAGTTGAAATAATTCCTACCCACAGAGGTGGTAAAAAATTAGATGACAAAGCACATATAATACGTTTAGTATAATACTTGACAGACCTTCAGTGATTCTCAATGTCCTCCCATAACCAAGTGAGACATAATTTTTTTGTTTGTTTGTTTTATTTTCCAAATTGGATCTTTAGTCTTTACCAATGATGGTTCCTAGCTGTCTGTAATTTACAATATTCAGCCTAATATTCTCATTTGCCTCTAGACTATTTCAAAAGAAAAACAAAATTATTTCACCATCCATGATTTACTACAGAACACAATGCTGTTGCCTGTTTGGTGTTGGTTCTCTCTGGACCCTTTGCTGACTGGAGGTGAACCAGTTCCAAGTGCTTGTGCACTTTAAAAAGGAGATTAAACTAGATTTCCTCCTCTCACTGCCATTAGAAATTAGTTTGCATAAGTTTGACTTTCATGGTTTTGTTGGTCTTTGGACAGAATTCCAGATTTTTAGGAAAAATAAAAGATCTCTAGGGTCCTAGGCAATGTACCAGAAACCCCTGAAAGAGCAGCTGCTCTCAGGTGGTACAATAAGAGGGTTTGGTTTCCATGTTCCCCTTAACTTTCCATATGGAAGTTATATAAGTTGAAACCACTAAGCCAGTTCAATGAAACCCAAACTGCTGAGTTCTGCACTGCTTTCAAAGAGGCCTTCTGTTTCCTAACCAGCATGAGCTTGGGAAATTTTCCATTTACTTGGAGAGCTGTCATGTAAGCTGCTCAACCAGTTCTGCTCAAAGATTCAACACAGATTGACTGAAATAGCAAAGCAAATCCAATTAGTTGACTTCTTTATTTCACTTTTTAAAAAAATTTGTAACTGGTCAAAAATTCAAAGAGGTATTCTGTAATTTCCTTTCCTCCTTCTAAGGGCTCTAAGTAGCTATTGTTAAAAGGCTCAAACTTACTCATCTTTTTATTCCAAAAGCACTCAGTAGGCACTATGACACACAGTAAGCACACGGATCCATCTGTCCCCTTTTTCCTTAATGAGACCTCCCTAAAGCTGGATTCATAGCCTTAAACTCACACATCACATTAGACTTTTTATAATCCCAGGTTTATGAAAAGAACACATGAATTTCATACAGTAAGAAACGACGTAACATAACAGATTGCACTGCAAAGAACTACACCATTGCAGAAGTACAGTTCCAATTTGATTCACTGCTTACTGGGGCTTGTATTACTATTGGTGTTGGAAATTTGAAAGATGTTAGAGAGTCAAAATTTTTTAAGTAATACACCAAATCTATTCTTACATTAACAACAATTATATCCACTTTTGGCTAATACAAAATAGTTAGTCTTTTAATAAAATTTTCTACCTTTAACAGATCAAAACTTTTGAATGCCAGGGAAACATCTTATTAAATCCAGACTGCTTGACTCAAAACCTCTGCAACACACTGCCTTAAGGACAATATCCTTAAAAGAGAAATGATGCTTTATGGAGAGCTTGTTTTATGCTGGAAACTGGATCGAGTGCTTTCCCTATATTATCTTTTTCAAATCTCTTCATAATTTGAACGAGGTAACATTATCAACCTGTACCAGATTAGGAAAAGGGGAGTTAGGAAGGTTAAGTAACTTATCAAGCTTCCAGAGGTATTAAGCAAGGAAGTAAGAGTCTGAGTGCTAGCTGACTCCACTATTTTCCTCAGCTATCTCCCAGCTCTGGACATGCCTTATACTTTCTTTTAACTTATTGTTCTGTCCCTCGAATTAAATAAATAAATAGCTCATTCAAAAATGTATTTCAGACACACGAATGTAATTACTGCCATTATGTGTGTTGTATAATGCAGTTGTACATAATTAATATTATACATTGCATAAGCAATAAATCAGTATATTAAGATATACTGGACCTCAAATTTACTTTTTTGGTAAATAAACACTTCATTATTTTTTCATCCATCAATGTTTAAATATATTATAAATTAAGTCACAGTAATCTAGCTTCTTTTCTTTGGAAAACACATGAGGAAAACATGCTATCTTGGGGCTGAAAATGTTACTATTAAAACACTTTTCTTCTATTTAAATTTAAGTTATATCAATCACTTTAACAGCTACACAAATAATTTTAACAATTATTTGATTTGGGGAAAACAGTCACCTGAAGTTGGTAAGTTGGTTGAAAAGGAATTAGTGAATGATTAATAACCTCCACTTATGGCATTTCCTTTGAAAAATGGCTCATTAAATGTATCTTTAAACTTTTGTAATGAAAATTGAATCAAGAAGTTTGTTTTCTTCAAGAAAAGTAACTCCTTTGAAAACATTTATTTAACAGTTACTTATTATATATCCATTATGTAAAGCACTTGCAATTCATATATTCATTTATTCTTTGAACCTATTGGTGACCTACTAAGCCAGACATTATGTTGAATCATACATTAGGTATTCTGTGCGTCCGTGCGTGTGTGTGTGTGTGTGTGTATTTCAAAGCAAAAGTAAAATAGATTCTTCCTCCTCAGGTTATTCATGACCCAGAAAGAGAAGCAGAAAAATGACATGCTATATGTTGTGATTAATGCTGTTACAAAGCACAGAAATCTAACTGGAGCACATAGCAGAGACAGCTATCTCTGACTTCATCCTGCAACTGGCCATGCTTCCTATAGGACATTGAGCCGTGTCTTGAAAATTCATTAGGGTGAGGCAAGTGAAGAAGTAAGTTAAAATGTTCCAACCACTGGGTACAGCATAAGCAAAGATGGTATGTTATAGAAGTTGCAAGTGGTTCTATACACCTGGGTCTTAAGTTGGAAAAAGAGAAAGAAGGAGAGAAGTCAGGAAGTTGTAATGACGAAAAACTTGAGGCTACTATAACGATTGCCGGCCTTGGATGACATGTGGAACAAACTAACATCAAAAGAGATTGTCAATACAAAGAAAGTGACCATTTGATCATTGAGCAAATGCTGGAACATTTTTGCACATCTTTGAGTACTGGATGGTAAAAAAAAAAAAAAAAAAAAAAAAAAAAAAAAAAAAAAGAAAATAGAAGCCAACTATGAATTGAATCTTAATAAACAATATTTCACTAAGCAGGAAGTAAGCCAACAGTTTATCTTTGGGCCATTATACTTTCTAAGCTACTTTGCTTAGCATTTTTGCCCAGTAAATAGCTATCACCACTCTACTTCACCTGTATACAACACCTTAGTTTGCGTTAGTTCTAGAAAAGGAATTATTCTGTTCAGCAACAAATCATTTGAAGACACACCCAGCTGCTATCCACTTCCAATCTTACCAATTCCAGAAAAGATGGGCTGAAACGTTTTTAAAAAGATGGGACCACTAAGCTAAAATCAGTCCCATCCGATTTTTGGCAAAATTATCAAGTGAGTAAGATATGATCTTGTCTTTCCTACTTCCTTTTAAAAGCCCTCCTCTCCCTCCCCTTTCTCCATACTTTAGGCTAAGGGTTGACTTTCCAAATGGCCTCTATACTATAACACTTGAGGTCTTCTCTAAACCTGGTACCGAATTGTAAATACTTTCTTTACCTTTACTCTCTTTGATTCTTCATTTCCTGAGCAAAGTCACTTCTTTAAAACTGCATCCAAGACAATCTCAAACATTGTAGGATTACATTTTCATGCTGTACTAAAAATGCAACTACTTTTATTCCCAGCCTTTCATCAAACCTCTTACCCAACTTTTATTTTCTAACACCCTGTGCTTCAGCATATTCTTCTTATTATAAAGCAAACCCAAAACAAGCAACCTTTTTTTCCTAGGTGCCTGGCTTATAAAAGAGAAGTGTCACCTGTCATTTTAATCCCCTAATGGAGCAAAGAATTGTAACATCCATCCTACTCCCACTGCATAGCCTTTCTCTTTGGGAGTGGGAAGAAAATACATGTTTCTTCCCACTCCCAAAGAAAGGAAGAAGGTGCCTCCAGCCGCCTTCTTCCTTGTGGGTTAGGAAGGGGAGAGAATTGAGCATCACTGCCAGAGACTTTGAGGTGGTTCCTCTAAATGAAATAGGGTTATTGTTTCTTTATTCAATAGTAGTGTCCTGAGTATCCTGAATGTGCTCTACTAACAGGTTTATGCATTAGGAGTTGGGCATATACATAACCATATCAAAAAGCACTCTTTCTGCCAATACAACGGTGGCCCTCATTGAAAAAGTTAAAAGATAAATATAGAATCCTAAGAGCAACCAGTGTTCAGATGGTGCAACTATCTTCTCTAACAGGAGAATCCACCCTATCTTCCATCATGAAGGTTTCAGTTTGGATGCTGATGGAGGGAGAGGAATGCAGAATCCCAGCTTCTTCCTCCCAATTATCCATTCCTAAAGGGGCAGAATCTGAAACCACAGACTTTTCTCTGCTGTCCACCAAAATTGATCAGAATAAATTATCAGTTATGAATACCAATAATCATTTATGCCTATATACAACTACATAACCAGTACCATAAAACATATACCGAAATAATAGCCACTGTGAATTGTGTACCAATTATTAAACACTTCACAAGACGTTATTTCTAATCCTGTCTTAAAGTCTGCAAGACAAGGGAAATTATTTACCATTTTCAGATGCAGAAACTGAGGGTCAGTGACTGTACGACATTTCTGAGTCACAGTCAAATGAAGCCAACACTGTTTAAATCCATGTTTATCTGGCTTCAGCGTACATATATGTATGTACATGTGATTATACATCAGTGGATAGATAGAAAGATTATAGATATATAGAGATATGAGAGAAAGTAAGAGAGAAAGAGAGAGAGAGAAGTAAACAACGTTGTTGGTGAACCTCTTAGAACACCCACTAAGAACGGGAAAACACAACATATTTTGGTATGTATTATTCTGAAACTGAAAAATAACACTGATAGATAAATCAGTTACCACTTTTCAGTGTCCTGAAAAGAAACCAATCTGTCTGCTTTAGGCAGGCAATTGATTTCAACAATGTAGGTACTGGCATTTTCCAAGTTATGAAGTCTTTTACTTAGAGATACACTAAGAAGAAAAGCAACAAGGCAGGCTACCTGTGGAAAATGTAAAAAATGCAAATGTTGATTGTCTTCATCTAGGCACTCAGTCAATCAATAACAATATCTAATTGTGTGTGCAACATTTTCCAAATTCTGCCTTGTGTATGCTATAAAAAATAAGTAACAACTCTCCAAGCCCATGAGAAATTGTCAGTTTTATTCAGGTAACAAGAACATAAATAATTAATTGTTTCATAGAATGTGCACTAAGAGGTAGAAATCAGATTCTGTGGGATTCTGGGGGAGTTGCAATAAAACTCTTCCTGATAGTATAGGGAAAATTGTTACTGAATAGGACTTCTGAGATACACACAACTGCATTTTGTTTAAAAAAAAAAAAAGGAGTGAAAAGATGTCACAAAAATAGAAAGCATAGAAGATAATTTTCACATGGACATTAAGCTATCTCGATTCATGACCTTATTACTCAATGCCTGCTTAGATGCAGCTATCTTTCACCTGACCTGGTCTTTCACTCTTAAACTATTCCAATCGCTCAACAATCTGTTGCCACCATTCTTAAAGCAATACCTTCACCAGTTTCCTCCCTGTTCAAGAGCCTATTTACAAAACAATCGCAAGTATTTTTTCCTGTCTTAAGAAAAGCACCAAACTGTGACCTACCTCCCTGCCACAAAATCCTGCAACTTCATTTCCTATTTCTACCATCTCAGATATCTTGCAGATATCTTTTTTCCCTCCATATTTTCCACTATTCTGTAGGTACTGAATCCTTCCCCTTGAACTTTAAGAATGCTTAGGGTTGCCAATCTTAAAACAAAAAGAATGTTCTCTTCGCTCCCACTTTAATTCAATATCATTTCATCATGGAAATCTCTGATTCTACACTCTGCATAACAAGATCCCAGCTATGTGGTTCTATGGCTTCAGTTGTCTTCCTGCCAAACACATACATAATCATTAAATAACACAGTAAACATTGTATTATTACTCAATGAATGCTTATATAGTTATACTTCATGTTGTCTGTTTTTATTTACCACTGAAACCCCAAAACCTAGTACAATGACTGGCACAAAATAACAGCAACTAGACAATTTGTAAAATATATAATTGACTCTCTGACTGACTAAATAAATGAATCCTACCCCCTGCACACATTTTGCTGTGATTATGTCCCATATCAGTATGTACCAATTTTATTCCACCACCTTAATGCCCTTCTATCCTGTACTTATGACCTCATAGAAAACTGTCCCCAATTTTACTCTATACAAATTATGCAAATCTTTCAAATTTCTACAAAAGTGCTATAAAGGCTTTATTTTGTTAACATCTTCTATTTCTAATTTATCATATAATTTAAACCTAAGTTGAATAAAGATAAGGGAAGTTTTAATATATTTTCTTTTATTTTGTTAATATTTTTTGATCCATAATCTTTTATGAAATGATAAAATATGTTGCATAGCCAATTTTGCAACAACACAAAATTTTAAACATTTTATTATTAAAATGATGCCAATATTCATACCTAGCATCATATTTAATAGTAACAAGCTGAAGGCTTTTCCTTTAAGATCAGGAACAAGACAAGGATGCCCACTCTCATCACCTATTTTCAACATAGTACTCAAAGTCCTAGCCAGAACAATTAGATAAGAGAAAGAAATAAAAGGCATCAAAAGAGGAAATGAAGTAAAATCATCTTCATTTGCTGACATGACCTTATACAAAGAAAATCCTAATGACTCCACCAAAAAAACTGCTAGAACTGAGAAACAAATTCAGTAAAGTTACAGGATACTTAAATCAACCTACGAAAATCAGTGGTATGTCTATACACTAACAACAAAGTGTCTGAAAAAGAAATAAAACAATCTCATTTATAATAGCATCAAAAAATTAAAGTATTTAGGACTAAATTTAACAAATAAAGTGAAAGACGTGTACACTGAAAACTAAAATATTGATGACAAATGAAAAGATATCCCATGTTTATAGATTGGAAGAATTAATATTTTTAAAAGATCCATATTACCCAAAGTGACCTACAGTTTCAGTGCAATCTTTATCAAAATCCCAATGTCATTCTTTACAGAAATAGAAAAAACAATTCTTTCTTTCTTTTTTTTTTTTTTGAGACAGAGTCTCACTCTGTCACCCAGGCTGGAGTGCAGTGGTGCGATCTCAGCTCACTGCAACCTCCGCCTCCCAGATTCAAGTGATTCTCCTGCCTCAGCCTCCCAAGTAGTTGGGACTACAGGTGCACGCCACCACGCCTGCCTAATTTTTTATATTTTTAGTAGAGATGGGGTTCACCATGTTGGCCAGGCTGGTCTTGAACTCCTGACCTCATGATCTGCCTGCATCAGCCTCCCAAAGTGTTGGGATTACAGGCATGAGCCGCCATGCTTGGCCCAGAAGAAACAATTCTAAAATTTGTTTGGAACCACAAATGACTCCAAATAGCCAAAGCAATGTTGACCAAAAAGGACAAACCTGGAGTCGTCATGCTACAGGATTTCAAAATAATATACAAAGCCATAGTAATCAAAACAGCAAAGCAGCATGATATTGGCATAAAAACAGACACATTGACTAATGGTGTAAGACAGAGAGCACAGAAATAAACCCACATGTCTATAGTCAATTGATTTCTGACAAAGGCACTAGGGACACACAATGGGAAAAGACAGTCACTTCAATAAATGCTGTTGAGAAAACAGAAGTCCAGATACAGAAGAACAAAAATGGACTCTTATCTCACCCCTAACACAAGAACAAACTCACAATGGATTAAAGACTTAAACATAAGACTGGAAACTGTAAAACTACTCAGAATTACTTAGGGGAAAATACCCATTATACTGGTCTGGGCAGAAATTTCTTGGATATGAGCCCAAAAGCACAGGCAATAAAAGCAAACATAGACAAATGGGATTGCATCAAACCAGAAAGCTCTGCATAGCAAAGAAAACAGTTCAGAGAGCAAAGAGACAACCCATAGATTAGAAGAAAATATTTGCAAATCATATGCTGGATAAGGGGCTAATATTCAAAATATACAGGGAACTCAAACCACTCAATAACAAGGAAAAAAACTTTATTTAAAAATGGGCAAGGAACTTAGACATTTCTCAAAAGAAGACATACAAATGCTCATAATGCTTAACATCTCTAGTCATTAGTAAAATGCAAATTAAAACCACAATGACATATCACTTCACCCTGCTACAATGGCTATTATCAAGATGAAAGGTAACAAATATTGTTAAGGATGTGGGAAAAAAAAGGGAAGATTTTATATTATTGATGCTATTGTAAATTAGTACAGCCACTTTGGAAACTACTATGGAAGTTTCTCAAAAAAGTAAAAATACAATTACCATATTATCCAGCAATCCCCACTATTGGGTGTACACATAAAGGAATTACAATTAGTATGCTGAAGAGATGTCTACGCTCCCATATTCATTGCAGCAATATTTATTATAGCCAAGATATGGAAATAACTTTTGTCTATAAACTGATGAATAATTTTAAAGCGTGATTATACACACACACACACACACACACACACAATGGAATACTTTTCAGCCTTTACAAAAACAGGAACTTCTGTCATTTGCAACAACATGGATAAACCTGGAAGACATTATGTTAAGTGAAATAAGCCAGACACAGAGAGATAAACACTGTATAATCTCACTTATATATGGAAACTAAAAAAGTTAAACTAATAGAAGTAGAGAGGAGAATGGTGGTTACCAGAGGCTGGGGGTTTGGAGGTGAACAGGAAAAGGGGAGATGTTGGTCAATAAGTACAAAGTTATAGTTAGATAGGAGGAATAAGTTCTGGTGTTCTATTGCACAGGAAGATGACTATAGTTAATAATAATGTAGCAGATATTTCAGAATATATTTCAGAATAGCTAAAAGAGAGGAGTTTTAAGTGTTCTCACCAGAGAGAAATAATAAATATTTGAGGTAATGGATATGCTAATCACTCTGATTCGATCATTCCACAATGTATACATGTGTCAAAACATCACATTATACCCCATAAATACACACAATTACCATTTGTCAAAAAAATTAATTAAAAAATGGTGCCAGTCTTTAATTAAACTAAAATTTCTTTTATTTTGCCATTGACTCTGGGAAATGATCCAAACTGTATTTAATGAGGGTAAGTAATGGGTCGCAGATAAGTACTGAAAGATTAGGATGCAGAGATGTCCCTAAGGGACCCAAGTACTTTGGGAAGCTACTCTCTAGCAGAGAAAATATTGATACTGGCAGAGCAAGGAGATAAGATGATAACCTAAAAGGAAAAAGTTTAAACAATCCCCTATCCCCACCCACACTTCCAACAAGGAGTGGGGGAGCAGACAGAAATAACAAAGTTGGACAGGTTCAGAGGCTTTCTGGGAGAAACTGAATGGTAAGATAAAAACTTTATGACCAGACAGGAAAAAGCTAGAGCAGATAGAGCCAAATAGAGGTAGAAATAAAAAGGACATATGGTCACTTCCAAGATTCAGCACATGCATTGTAAGTTCCTAGACATGCTAGGGTTCTGAACAAAAAAGCAAAGTTCATTCAAAGAATGCAAGGAAAATATTAAAGGTTGTGTGTGAGTTGTAAAATGCATTTACAGGCTGAAGTTTCTGCAGTTTAATATTTTCTGCAAGGAAAATATTAAAGGTTGTGTGTGAGCTGTAAAATGCATTTACAGGCTGAAGTTTCTGCAGAATTTTCAATGTCTGGATGCCTTCTCCCCTTCTCTGCCCTTTTAATATTTGGTATAGATTTTAGATAACGGTTTTTGTAGTTAAGCCAGTTCATGAAACATTGTAGCCTAAAACTAGAGGATCAGGAAACCCATGAATATTCCGTAATTCCATGAATAATTTAAATTTACTGTCTATAACATTAAAATAACAGCTTAAATTAGAACTGATAGTTCTTTTTCTACTTAAATATTCTGACCTAAAGTCCAAAGAAGTAGCTTACATAGCAAAAAAACCTCTCCTGTGAAATGTGAAATTTTTACCTTTCAACTTGATTGTTATTTAACAGAAACCTAGAGTTGTAAATCGTTATTAAATAGCTGCAGTTAATATTTCAAACATGTAATTCAAAATCCATGGCTTGTGCAGATGAGAATTAAGGGTATGCAAAATATTAGAGAAAAAGAGAGAGAGAGCTCACAAAGAGGGAGAAAGGAATACACAGACGTTGAAAGAGGTAAGGAGGAAGATTAGGAAAACAGAATTCATTACAAGAGGCAAAAGAGACATAAAATGGAAAGTGAAAGAAGAACATAAAGATCAAGATTAAGGGAGAGAATTCTGAGAAGACACGTTCAGGGTAGGGGTGTGGCTGAGAACTGTGTGTGTCATTGGGTTAGTCAAGCTGTCATTCAATGGAGTGGGTGACTCACAGAATCATCATCCATTGTCTCTATCTCTTTGAAATGCTAATCACCCATAAGTCTAATATTAATAGCTAGTCCAAGAAGAACAAGGTAATTTGAATGGAAAGCTTAAGGCAAAATTACAAAAAAAAAAAAAAAGAAAGAAAGAAAGAAAAGAAAAAAGAGATGTACCTTCAGCCCCTTCTCCTCCTCCTCTTTTTTTTTTCAATTTGGTGCTGCTGTCTGTTTTTGCTTGACACACCTACCCTTCCTCTGGCTTCTTTCCTGAGTCAGTCTTGCTCTTTTATCTGGCTAATAACATATTCCAAGTAAGATTCTAAATAAAATTAAAGTGTCCGTATTTCCCAGCAGCATGTATTATTTTTTAAGAAGAGACCTTTTAATCTACACAATCAATTGGAGCATAGCATGCCCTGGTCCTGGAAGTTACTAGTGAATAAAGCGCCACCGCCTCAGAACTCAGTGCAGAACTCAAAGAAGCCAGTGCCAATGTGGCAGGATGAACAAGGAGAACCTGAACCAGGCAACACATGGCAGGGAGTCTATAAGAAGAAAGATGGTTTGGAGGACAGAGAAAGAAAGGGTGCACTGTGTTCACTGCTCCACTCTGTTCATACTGTTTTATAGAATGGTTTCTCCCCGACTTCTCACCTGATGCTTTTGCTGAAAAGTTTACTTGGAGAATCTTGAGATTAAAGTGACTTCTAGGGATAGAAGACACTAAAAAAAAACCCCAAAACCACATGCATAAACACATAAAAACAAATATATGGGCCACTGAAATATTTTTTTTCTAAGTTATTAATTCAAAACAATGGGTGACCAGCCACCTTCACACTCATTTTACTTTTTAATATCATAAATAAAACACTGTGTTTGGTACCAAGTAGAAGCAAGGGAAGAAGAGAAGGAAGGGAGGGAGAGAAGGAAGAAAGCAAAATGGATTGCCTATTAAGAATTAGATAAATGATACCATGGCATTAAAAAAACCCCGCTTTAGAGACCCTACCCTCAATGGAATAAAGTCTATTTGCACATGGAAAGATTACATTTGCCATCTTACACTTGTGAAACTATTTTAGGTGTACATACTGTCAAAGAAGATTACACATTATCCTAGGGATTTTCACCAGTGCAGCATCTTAGAGGATAAAGTATCCCTTCAAATGTATTATTCAAAATGGATACACTTTAAATATGTCTTTATACAAATCTTAGAGTTGGAAAAAAGCATAAACCATAGCCTCCTAGGATTATAATTTGAAGTATTCAGGTCTGTCATCAAGAAAGCAGTATGTACTCTGAGTAGCATTATCTCTATGGCTTCATCATACTGCCAACATTGTACCACTATAGAATATGTCTCAGAAGAGATTATTAAGTGACACAAGTAACAATACAGGCCAAACACTTTATATGCATTATTTCAATCCTCAAAACAGTTTTATGAGTTGGGTATTATTTTCCCTCCACTTACACTGAGGAGGAAACTAACATTAGAGAAGTTCAGCTACTTGCTGTTGGTAACAAGCTTAGTTGATGGTGAGGTTCATGGTTTGAACCCAGATCAGCTCTATCTCAGCACTCAGGCTGAGCTACATCCTATCTGTTTTTCATCTATCTCAGTGTACTTCAAATTCTGTTCAACAGGAGCCCCAACCTTTGAAAGAGCCACCTGTGGGGTCACCGGAGAGAATGGAAAGTTGAATGAGCCACGGAGAAACCTTCCTTCTTATACAAAAGCCAAGCAGCTCCACTTAAACACAATTTAAAAGTTTGAGTCCAGATTATAATTTAACTACAAAAAAATATTTCTATTGTTGATAGGAGAAAAAACTTTGAAAACCACTGATCTAGATTTTCAAAACTTGATTATATTTCCATGACAATCTTGAATTATTGAAGAGCTGTGAGCCCCAGAACCATATGGGGTTCATCAAGAACTAAAGAGTAAGGAAAAAACACAATTCTACCTCTGCATTAATACTAAATGAACCTTAGAGACAGCTAATCAATAATTAAAAATGAAAACAAGTATTCTTTCATTTACTTGCAGGCTACAGCCCAATTCTGAAATAACAAGGAAAAAGCCCAAACCCACGGAGATAAACACAGAAAAATAAATACATGGGTCACTGAAATATTTCATCTTTTGTAAATTGGATTTTGTATTTTTGTTGTACTGCACCAAATTTTCAGCAATGAGAGCTACCTTTTCTCCTGATTGAGAATCAGTTTCCTTCCTTGACCATGTTTCCCTATTCCCTTGTTCTTTCCATTGCTCTTCTCTATAAAGGAATGAGAGGTGAGAATAAAAAGAAAGAATATTAATTGGTTTTTTATTAATTCACAGAGAAAGGGTGTTTTCCTCTCACTTAAAATTCTCTAATCAATTATTTTAGTCTATTTACTTTAAATACCTGGAAATGTAGTCTTTGGCATTAGAAGTCCAGGGTTTTTTTTTTTTTTTTTGTGCTTTTATTTTATGTTTTATTAATTTCAACTTTTATTGTGGATTAAAGGATATACATGAAGGTTTGTTACATGGGTAAATTGTGTGTTGTGAGGCTCGGGGTCCCAATGACTGTCACCCAGGCAGAAAGCATAATACCAAACAGATGGTCCTTCAGCCCATGCCCTCTTTCCTCCCACCTTCTTCTAGTGGTCCCCAGTGTCCATTGTTCCTATATTTACTTTCATAAGTATTAAATGCTTAGCCCCCACTTATAAGTAAGAACATGCAGTATTTGGTTTTCTATTCTAGCATTAGGTCACTTATGATAATGGCCTCCAGCTCTATCCATGTTTGCTGCAGAGGACATGATTTCATTCTATTTAAGACTGCATAGTATACCATGCTGTATATGTACCACATTTGCTTTAATCTATCCACTGTTGATGGGCACCTAGGTTGACTCCATGTCTTTGCTATTGTGAATAGCACTGCAATGAACATATGTGTGTATATGTGTTGTGATGTAATTATTTTTCTTTGGATATATACCCAGTAATGGATTGCTGAGTCAAATAGTAGATTGAACATGGAAGAAAACAAAAACCTGAACAGAACAATAAAAAGTTCAAAATTGAATAAGTAATTTAAAAAACTACGAAACCTGCCAACCAAAAGAAGCCCCAGAACAGATGGCTTCACAGTCAAATCCTACCAGACATGCAAGGAGAACTGATATCAACCTTACTAAAGCCTTTTCAAAAAATCAAGGAGGAGGGGCTTCTCCCTAACTCATTCTATAAATCCAGCATCTTCCTGGTACCAAAATCTGACAAAGACACAGTGAAAAAAGGAAACATCAGGTCAATATCCCTGATGATCATAGATGCAAAAATCCTCAACAGAATACTAGCAAACCAGGTCCAGTAGCACATAAAAAGGTTAATTCATCACAATCAATTAGGCTTTATTCCTGGGATGCAAGGTTGGTTCAACATATGCAAATAAATAAATGTGATTCACCCCATAAACAGAATCATAACCCAAAACCGTATGGTCATCCCAATAGATGCAGAAAAAGCCTTCAATAAAATCCAACATCTCTTCATGATAAGAAAACCCTCAACAGATTAGGCATTGAAGAAGTCCAGATTTAAATACCAATTCTGTCACTATGCTTGACTATCTCACTTAATCTGAGAGTTCTGAAGTTAGACTTCATAATTTGGGGTAAGCAACAAAAGGAATATTGCTTGAAAATACCTTTGTATAACAAGCAAAGATCATGTATTGCTATAATCACTGGGTGAGAAATTTGAAAGTGGTTATTTCAAATTTAAGAGTATATAAAATCAAATTGATCCTAAATTCAGTATTTAAAATATTTCATTATTGCATGTCTAGATGTAGGAAGATGAATTCATTATGCTGTAAAGATTACAATTAAGAAGAAACTTTGCCAGTAGTGCTTATTATTATAGTAACATATGACTTGTATTTCATATCAAGAAGTAAAAGTAACGTTCGTACATAATATATATAAATATTAGTATTGTTTACTTTAGCTTAAGAAAAAAGAGTCAATGGACTCTTCATCTTTCATTTTTATGTAAAATATTTTTGTTTGTTTGTTTGTTTGTTTTTTGAGACGGAGGCTCGCTCTGTCGCCCAGACTGGAGTGCAGTGGCGCAATCTTAGCTCACTGCAAGCTCTGCCTCCTGGGTTCACATCATTCTCCTGCCTCAGCCTCCAGAGTAGCTGGGACTACAGGCACCCGCCACCACGCCTGGCTAATTTTTTCTATTTTTAGTAGAGAAGGGGTTTCACTGTGTTAGCCAGGATGGTCTCAATCTCCTGACCTCGTGATCTGCCCGCCTCAGCCTCCCAAAGTGCTGGGATTTAAGGCGTGAGGTAAAACATTTTTAATAACGGCAAATTGAAAAAGTTCACTCTAAAATATTTGTAATACAAATCATATTTATCTCAAACTGTTACAACCCAAATTCTCTTGCATTAAATTACATTCTACCAACTTAGAGCGACCTTCCTATCTGATCACATATTAATATGGTTTGGCTGTGTCCCCACCCAAATCTCAACTTGAATTGTATCTCCCAGAATTTCCACGTGTTGTGGGAGGGACCCAGGGAGAGGTAATTGAATCACGGGAGCCAGTCTTTCCCATGCTACCCTCGTGATAGTGAGTAAGTCTCATGAAAAATCTGATGGGTTTATCAGAGGTTTCTGCTTTTGCTTCTTCCTCATTTTTTTCTTGCCACCACCGTGTAAGAAGAGCCTTTCACCTCCTGCCATGACTCGGAGGCCTCCACGGCCATGTGGAACTATAAGTCTAAATAAACTTCTTTTCCTTCCCAGTCTGGGTATGTCTTTATAAGCAGTGTGAAAAAGGACTAATACAGTAAATTGGTACCAGTAGAGTGGGGCGTTGCTGAAAAGATATCCGAAAATGTGGAAGTGATTTTGGAACTGGTAACAGGCTGAGGTGGGAACAGTTTGAAGGGCTCAGAAGACAGGAAAATGTGGGAATGTTTGGAACTTTCTAGAGACTTCTAGAATGGCTTTGCCCAAAATACTGATAGCAATATAGACAACAAAATTCAGGCTGAGGTGGTCTCAGATGGAGATGAGGAACTTGTTGGGAACTGGAGCAAAGGTGACTCTTGTTTTTAACGAAAAGACTGGAGGCATTTTGCCCCTGCCCTAGAGATTTGTGGAACTTTGAACCTAAGAGGGATGATTTAGGGTATCTGATGGAAGAAATTTCTAAGGCAGCAAACTATTCAAGAGGTGACTTGGGTGTTGTTAAAGGCATTCAGTTTTACAAGGGAAGCAGAGCATAAAAGTTTGGAAAATTTGCAACCTGACTATGCAATAGAAAAGAAAAACCTATTTTCTGGGGAGAAATCCAAGCTGGCTGCAGAAATTTGCATAAGTAGCAAGGAGCCTAATGTTAATCCCCAAAACCATGGGGAAAATGTCTCTAGGCCATGTCAGAGAGCTTCACAGCAGCCCTTCCCATGGCAGGCCTGGAGGCCTAGGAAGAAAAGGTGGTTTTGTGGGCCAGGTCTGGGTTCCCTATGCTGTGTGTAGCCTAGGGACTTGGTGCCCTGTGTCCCAGTCACTCCAGCCTTGGTTGAAAGGAGCCAACAAACAGCTCAGGCTGTGGCTTCAGAGGGTGGAATCCCCAAGCTTTGGCAACTTCCGCTTGGTGTTGAGCCCATAGGTGCACAGAATTCAAGAACTGAGATTTGGGAACCTCCATCTAGATTTCAGAGGATGTATGAAAATGTTTGCTGCAGGGGCGGGGCCCTCATGGAGAACCTCTGCTAGGGCAATGCAGAAGGGAAATGTGGGGTCGGAGCCCCCACACAGAGTCCCTACTGGGGCACTGCCTAGTTGAGCTGTGAGAAGAGGGCCACCATCTTCCAGACCCCAGAATGGTAGATCCACTGACAGCTTGCACCATGTGCCTGGAAAAGTCACAGACACTTAACGCCTGCCTGTAAAAGCAGCCAGGAGGGAAGGCTGTACCCTGCAAAGCCACAGGGGTGAAGTTGCCCAAGACCATGAGAACCCACCCCTTGCATCAGTGTGACCCAGATGTGAGACATAAAGTCAGGGATCGTTTTGGACCTTTAAAATTTGACTGTCCCCCTGGATTTTGGACTTGCATAGGCCCTGTAACTCCTTTGTTTTGGCCAATCTCTCCCATTTGGAATGGCTATATTTACCTAATACCTGTACCTCCATTATATCTAGGAAGTAACTAACTTGCTTTTGATTTTACAGGCTCATACATAGAAGGGACTTGCCTTGTTTCAGATGAGACTTTGAACTGTGGATTTTTGGGTTAATGCTGTCATGAGTTAAGACTTCGGGGGATTGCTGGGAAGGCATGGTTGGTTTTGAAATGTGAGGACATGAGATTTGGTGGGGCCAGGGGCAGAATGATACGGCTTGGCTGTGTCTGAATCCAAATCTCAACTTGAATTGTATCTCCCAGAATTTCCACATGTTGTGGGAGGGACCCAGGGGGAGATAAATGAATCATGGGGGCCAGTCTTTCCCATGTTACTCTCATGATAGTGAATAAGTCTCATGAGATCTGATGGGTTTATCAGGGGTTTCTGCTTTTGCTTCTTCCTCATTTTTCTCTTGTTGCCACCATGTAAGGAGTGCCTTTTGCCTCCAGCCATGATTCTGAGGCCTCAGCAGCTACATGGTAAGTCCAATTAAACCTCTTCTCCTTCCCAGTCTCAGGTATGTCTTTATTAGCAGCATGATAACAGACTAATACTCATATTTTTAGATTTTAGTAGATTATAATATTAAAAAGTAAAATGCATTAAAGCTAACAGGTAAAACAAGGGTCAAGAATTTGAATATGCACTTTCACAGTAACTCTGGCACAAACTAATAGGATTATTCAAAACAAATCTTAGTTTGCAGCTGTTAAGAAAAGTTTACTGAGCCACGTGTTGTATAATAGTCCTTTGCAGGCATATGTTATGACATTGCAAGGTGACGCACACATCCTCCCTCAGGATGCCACAATTGGTTGGTTTGTTGAGGTGAAGAACACAGATTTGTGTTATGAGGATATACTTTCATCTGTTTTGCTTTGTGACCAAAGTCTGAAATAAGGCTTATAGAAAATTGAATGGAGTCTGGCAATGAGAATAACAGTTAATACTTAGTGAACGCACACTATATGCCAGGCACGTTGCTGAGTGCTTTATATGAATATCAATAATAGCAACCACATAGAGTTATTGTGTGCTAGTCCTAAGCACTTTTTGTATGTTAACCTGTGGTATTCTCACAACAAACCTATAAATTAAGTGCTATTATTACCTCATTTTACAGATCAGACATCAAAACATAGAGATTAAATGCTTTTATCCTGTTACCATAGGTAGCAGAACAAGGACATATACACAAAGTATCTGATTTCAAGCCTGAGAGCTTAATCCTGAAGCTATGCTGCCATGATATAGCCTCACCTAATTAGGGCCAGATGGGGATAATAGACGACATGAGGCACAATGTTAGCTAGACATAGAAAGGGACCATTGACATGAAAAGTCTAGTAGAAGTTTTATTCTGAGTGAGACTAATCATTTACCCAAGGTCCAAAGCCAGGATGGATCAAAGCTGAAAGTGTAAGCATGAGTCCTGACCATGCCTTCTACTGTAACAGTATGTTAACCCCTTGAAGAAATACTGTCCTTTATGCTTCAAGGACATTTCCTAGGTTTGTAAAAGTGCAAAACTGAACTGAACTTGTATGTACACTTTCATCTATAAAGCAATATTGCCCAAATGTTGCAGGTATTTACATTTTTATTCAAAGTTGTAAGTCTGAGTAAGGATCGAGAAAACAATAAAAGATGTCATTGACCAGAAAAATAATTATATTATTAAAGGTTTATATTCTGAGACATATACATTTGCTGAGATTCTTCAAAATTGAAACTAAAAATTAAATTATGAAAATGGACTTGCCATCTTAAGTTTGACACTTAATACTCTAACATTTTTCAGAGCTCACAACTAAACTTAAAGCACAAACCTCTGTGGTTGTTAGCAGATCTAAATTTTTACTGTACCTAAGTACATGGGATAATTTGCTTGCTGGATATTGCAGAGAATCAAAATAACCTGGTAAACAAATAGTCATGAAATGGGGAACAGGGGTTAAGTTTAAAGTTGGAGGCCTGGGACACCCAGAGGATGGTGATACCATACACAGAATTAGGTAACTCACATGGAAACATTAGTCTGGGGAGAAATTATGAGTCCAGTTTCAAACTAAACCTGTGGTATGGTAATCCAAATTGGCATAGCAGACAATAGGTACGAAGTGTATGAACTCATTATCTTCTTTCCTTTTTTTTCCTATTTCTTACATTTTGCCTCTGCATCATTGTGTTACTGGAAAATATTTATTTTTAATGAGATCCCAGATTTATACTCTATGAGATATTCCAACTGGGTTGTTAGGTTTGTAAAGAGATAAGGAATGTAGTTTATTTGACAGTTTCAAACTTCTCCTTTTATGCATCTTTACAGTGTTTTTTTCTATAGTACTTTTATATTAAAAGTATAAAGCTTTCATATAAATTGTTTTCATAAATTACTTCTATCACATCTTTCCTTGAAGTACTCTGTTTCTTAATATTGTCTCCAAGTCTATTTTTTGAAAAACTTGGTGAGCTCTAATATGTTCTTAAGCCAAATTTTAAATGCTACCATATTGTGATCACTTGACTCCAGTTAGGAAAACAACTAAGATGTAATGGACAACTAAAATGCTGGTTTTCTAGAAAGGCAGTATATTTGAATAACTAACAAAGCTATAAATCATACTTGTGGGTTATATAGGGCACTGTATAAACTATTAAAACATATAGCTACATATACTTGTGTTAAATCTTTAAAAATATCTATTTAGTTCATATACATAATACTTTAGTTAAGTAATTCATATGCATAATTTGAAAATAAATACATAAATATTGCATTTGCCTGTTTTTTACACTGATAGGCTATGAAATAAAATACATCACCATTCTAGAGGATATTAGGATATTAATATACTCATTCCACATCCTTCACTTATCAAGGTATACACCGGCTTTACCTATACATCAAGAGTTTACCATTATTTAATGGTGAAAAGGATTCATCTATCTATCTATCTAGTGATCAAAAAAAAAAATTCATTAAGAATCTGCCTTCTCATAAAGGACAGTATTATATTCACATTTATAAAGTTATTTGTAGGGCTCAGAAAAGTCCTTGCACATATTATGTGACCTATACATTTTGTTGAATAAACGTATGAATTGACATAGTTGGTGTAGCTTCTTTGGAAAGAAACTGGAAAAATCTAAAGTCATAGGGACAAATTATAGTTTAATGCAACACCTTTCTAAGTGTTGGTCAGCAGCAGAATGGCTCCTTGGGGGTAGCAAGCTTTCCATATCTGAAAACGTTCAGACATAGCCTAGTTATCAGAGAAGTAATGCAAGTTGGATGGCTATCTGATTAAGGGGTAAATGAGACGATCTCTGAAGCACTTCCAACTCTAAGGTACTGTGATGCTAGATTCATATTTTTTAGGGATATTCTGAAAATAACTTGGTAAGAGACCTACTTGAATACTATAAAAAATAGTGTTTACCTATTATTTGCACCCATTATTGATTGTTTTTCTATCCTCTAGGACTTTTGGCAAGTATAAGCAACTCTACTTCACATTAATGAAGGATACTTCTATGGAGAGTCTCTCAGAATGGAGAACCTCAAAGTCACGAGGCTGGCCGGAACATGAAAAGTAGTGGGTAGGCAGGACAAAAGGTAAAAAATAAACTCAGCCTGAAACAACTCACATTATTATCAAAATACGTATAACTAAGATCAGTATGTAGCATTTTTTTTTCTTTTTCTTTCTGAGGCTGTTTTCCTGAGTTCAGCTCTCCACTTGAGACACATATAGTAATGAAGTACTAACATAAGAAACAAAATAATAACTGAAATCAGGAGACAGATCTCCATACAGTGCCCTAAATAGCCCTACCCAACACAGATCCTTTATTCCTAAGGCTTTATCTCCTAAGCATTATTATTAAGTTTACACTGTATCTTATTACTCTTTTAACTACATAAATGACAGTTGGTCAAATGTTGATTTCTGCTTTCATGGTTCGTTTCTCCCTCAGGTGGATTATAGGCTAAAGATAAAGATTTTGCCTTGTAATTGTCTTCAATTGAAATCAACAGAATGTTGATGCTAACCATTTCCTTCACCTGGAATTTCCTCTTCCACCTGAATGCTTTCATTACTATAAGGCTAGCTATTGCATGGAGCTTTTCACTTGTTCCATAGTACTCAGAAACAACTTCCTTCTCTGAACTCTTACTGTGTTTATTGTCTCTGCCACTAATTGGAGCTGAGCATATGCCACCTTGTCCTTGGCAACACTTCTTTTGTCTGTGCCAAAAAATGCTGTTTCCCCTGGAGACAAAATGTGCCAACACTGTGAACTGATAAGCCTATCTGTCCTCCTCAGTGCATAGGAAACTTTGAGGAACCCAAAAATATTGTCTATGATCTTGTGTGAAGGCCAAAAGGTTTTAGTAAGATGTAGATAATAATCCTAGTACCACATAGCCTAATCACAGCAAATTGAAGTACAGCTGCCTTACCTACCTTTTAGGTCCACCAGGATGATAGAGCTTAAAAAGTAGGCCTAAAACTAAGACAACAAAAAGCCTCAGTAGCACCTTAACAAATCAAAGATAGAGGTTATTGGGAGCTCTCCAAGGTACCAACAGATTGTCACCATTTACACTCCGCAAGCGATCAATGGTAAGAGTTCAAAGTGTTCTTTAAGTAATGCTATATACTGGGAATCCTACCTTCCTAACGTTCACTATTCTGATGCCAGACACCTGCCTTAATCTGAATCCTGCTGTACCTGACCTATTCTTATACCAGGTCTAGCTACACTGTTGACCAGCAACAGAATTTCCTAGACAAATTTCAAATAGGCATTATAAAAATATAGATGTCTACTTTCCTCAACAGTAATGCAAACTTTTGAAAGAGAAATTGTGCCTATATGTATCAATATATTCTTGTTGATAGTGACTATTTTTCTTTGGCTTCTATGTACACAGTCTTGTACAGGTCTCAGTCATGAGTGACCACACAGTGAATTCTTGTTGACTGGCAGACCTAAATGAAACAAGCCTGAGGCTTGAATGATGTCTACGAATGAACCAGAGATGTGCATTTAACTTCTGTAGCTCTCTAAGAGTATTGTCTACTTCACTAGTTCCTCAAACTGGATCTGAACAAATTTCCAGATTAGATTTAGGTTAGCACTATACAGTGTGATTAAACAACCAAAGAATATTGTTAGATGATATTAAAATCTAATCCTTTCGGTTTCTGTATGCAAAGGAACTCCTATGGGATACTGGTGTGAACTGACTGGGCAAAGAATGTGAGCTATTAAAATTTTCTAGGCCAGGCACAGTGGCTCATGCCTGTAATCCCAGCACTTTGGGAGGTCGAGGGGTCAGATCACAAGGTGAGGAGATCAAGACCATCCTGGCCAACATGGTGAAACCTTGCCTCTGCTAAAATACAAAATGAGCTGGGCATGGCGGCGTGCACCTGTAGTCCCAGCTACTCAGGAGGCAGAGGCAGGAGAATTGCTTGAACCCGGGAGGTGGAGGCTGCAGTGAGCCAAGATCACACCGCTGCACTCCAGCCTGGGTGACAGAGCAAGACTCAATCTCAAAAANATACAGTGTGATTAAACAACCAAAGAATATTGTTAGATGATATTAAAATCTAATCCTTTCGGTTTCTGTATGCAAAGGAACTCCTATGGGATACTGGTGTGAACTGACTGGGCAAAGAATGTGAGCTATTAAAAATTTTCTAGGCCAGGCACAGTGGCTCATGCCTGTAATCCCAGCACTTTGGGAGGTCGAGGGGTCAGATCACAAGGTGAGGAGATCAAGACCATCCTGGCCAACATGGTGAAACCTTGCCTCTGCTAAAATACAAAATGAGCTGGGCATGGCGGCGTGCACCTGTAGTCCCAGCTACTCAGGAGGCAGAGGCAGGAGAATTGCTTGAACCCGGGAGGTGGAGGCTGCAGTGAGCCAAGATCACACCGCTGCACTCCAGCCTGGGTGACAGAGCAAGACTCAATCTCAAAAAAAAAAAAAAAAAAAAAAAAAAAAAAAAAAAAAAAAAAAAAAAAAAAAAAAAAAAAAAAAAAGAGAAGAATAACAATAATAATAATTTTCTAAATAATATTTTCTAGAACATTCCATCAATTTGCATGGGACATTTAAATAGCTCTATGTGAACTATTGACTTGTTCTAAAAATTGCTTTTTAAATAAATTCGCCTTCAGTTCCTTAATTGATGATTTGTAGGCAAACAGAAGCACCAATATCTTTTGTTGTTGTTGCAATAATATAGAAATAAAACATGCAGCTGACTACTGGCCCCAGGCACTGCCACTGAAAGTTTTCATTAGTATTACCCAGGTCATTAAAACTATATGTCACCATATCAGGATGAATTTAAATGTGAAAACAGTAAGTAAGAGCTCCTACCATTTATTTAAGTGCATAATTAACCCAAAAGCAGCAAAAAGTAAGATATAAGGTATTTCATTCTATATGTAGTTTTATCATTATAAAATATAAAATGATGGTAATTATTATATCTTGTAGTACTTTATCCTCAGGTAAGAGTTTATATCACAGAACCTTTTAATTATTAAAATACACATGTATTATCTGCCTGAACACATTCTTTAGATCACATTCTTTGCACATAGTTGATATTGGTTGGATAAATATATAAAAGGCATATTCCACTAACTTAAGATTGTATCTGTAGACATTCTTATAAAAGGTGTTATTTTCAGTCTGATAATGCTACTTGTTTCCAAATCCTACCCTTAAATTGAATTATTTGAAGAACCATTTAAGCTGTTAATTGCCTCTGCCAAACAGTTTCTAGGTGCTCAGATATTTTGATATAAGATATGAAAATATTAACCTCATATTGGAATTGTCCTTTGATATTTCTGTTGTATCCACGTATATACACAAAGCACATTTAAATACTTAATCTTAAACTTTATTCAAGCCGAATCTACGTATTATAAAAGCCAAAAACCACATACTCTTTTTTTTTTTTTTTTTTTTTGAGACAGAGTCTCGCTCTGGCTCTGTCGCCCAGGCTGGAGTGCAGTGACGCAATCTTGGCTCACTGCGAGCTCTGCCTCCTGAGTTCACTCCATTCTCTGGCGTCAGCCTCCCGAGTATCTGGGACTACAGGTGCCCACCACCACCACGCCTTGCTAATTTTTTGTATTTTTGTAGAGACGGGGTTTCACCATGTTAGCCAGGATGGTCTCGATCTCCTGACCTTGTGATCCACCCGCATTGGCCTCCCAAAATACTGGGATTACAGGCATGAGCCACTGCGCCCGGCCTAAAACTGCATACTCTTTAGATGGAAGCGTGTGTCTTCCTTTTGCTGAAACAATTAAATACATCCTGTTACAACAGTAACATTAAAAGAAAAAAATAACTTCCACCTCTAAAACTCTATGATCTGTGCAGAGCTATATAAAATATAGCCAGTTACCAGGTGTCAATCTGTAAGTGGTTTCAAAATGTAAGTGAAATAAATGGTGCCAGTTAATTCCAATTTCCACATACAACTCAGTAAATAATTGGTGAGGTATAAATTGCTCTTGGAAAGCACACTTGAATATATATTTGTTTAAAAAAATCTCACTAATACTGGATTATTATCATTAAGATTTCTGTATCTCACGAATAGTTGTAGTCAGGAAATAATCACTAGTTGCTCTCAGCTGAATTTCTAAACTCAAGATATGCATGGCATAGGGACTTATTCCAGGAATAAATGACTTGTTTTATTTTAAATTTTTCTAAAGTATTCTGGTTCCCAAAGTCACAAATGAAGCTATTAAAGCAAGAAAATCTATAGACACATGGGAAGCATTTTGCTTTTTCTACAATATTTACCAGCCTAGAACTTAGAAAGTTGAATTAGCAAGAAAATATGATCCTATATGCAATTTTGACCCAAAACCAGTTGTCTACCATCACCACTGAATACACGTAGAATAAATTGAAAGGCGATTGGCTTATAGAAATGCTAAATAAACCCTGACTGTCATAACTACATGTTATATTTTGGCCTTTTATCTAGGTAGCTTTTTTATTTTTAAACACATCAATATTGAACAAATTATATGCTCGGTCTACTGGATATGATCCTCTTCTTCCAATCTTATTTTATTATCTCATTAATTGATACATAAATTGATAGGGGAATTCAGCAAACATTTACTAAAGGCCTTATATATATGCAGCAGAATGAGAGATATTGGTTACACAAATGCAATAAATTCTCTGCTCTCAAATGTTTGCTCTAATAGTCAACAGTCTGAAAGGAGACATCAAGTACGTAAATCCAAAAAAAAAGGCAAAGAATTGCTTATATAGGCACAATCAAAATTCCAGAGAACTACCCTCCAGCCCTCCTGCTTCAACCTAACACTCCCTATTCTAGCCTAGTTCTGCTCTTTATCCCACGCACACTCTGTTTGTCTTTTTTCTCCGCAAGAATGGCCAAAGAGCCCATACTCCTCTCCTTCAGTAGGTGCCCTACATATTCTTCTCCCTTAGAAAACCCATCCCTAAACACCTCCTCCAACACAAGTCTGACTTGGCATTGAAAGCAAGCTGCATCCTTTTGCTCCTTATCCATTTATGGCTGACCCAAAAGCAAGCACTGAAGCCCTTTTGGTGATAAGTGTTCAACTCTTAGAAAATTACAAGATAAATACATAAAATATAAGAAGTTTAGGAAACCTACAAAGTTGATGATTATGATTATTCTAACTTTTCTTATGATATTTTGCATTTCTTATCTCTCATATATTGCATCTCTTGGCTAAGACATTTCCTTATCTTTCACACTTTCTCAATGTTCCTTGCATTTTTCCTCTCACTGACTGTATTACACTTGATATCATAGTTGACAATTGTAACTAAATTATTATTTGTATAATTTGTATCCCTAATATATGCTCTTCCTTAAACTGAAGAAGGTTACATTGAAGAGGATGATGTGGATGTTAAAGTTTGACAGCTGAATAACGGTGTCAAAGATAATCCAGGCAGCAAGAAAGAAGTATGTGCCACAGCAGAAAAGCAGTATGTGGAACACAGTAGGCACCTGACATATATTTATCAAACAAATGATGAGTTAATGAAAGAACTCAAACTTCACCTCTTCTTTTAAATTGTTGCTAACCTTTGAGACTGAATTAATGAGTCTCCTTCTGTCCTTCTGTAAAACCATCACAAAATAATAGCTAAGTTATTGAGTGGTTACTATTACTATATCTCAGGTACTGCTTTAAATGTATTAACTCAATCCTCACAACAACCCCATGAAGTAACTGCAATAAATATCTCATTTTAAAGGTGGAGATACTCAGACACAGAGAGGTTTAATAACTTTCCCCATGCCACATAATCAATAATTAGAAGAGTTCTATCCAACTATCCAATCCATAAATGCAAACTATGAGCTCCTAAACATAAGCATTTTGTCTTATTCATCTCAGTCTCTCCAATGCCTTGTCCTATAATGGTGCCTAGAATACAGGAAATTATTGGTGGTTTTTCAAACATGAATAAATAAATACTTTAACAGTAATTGATAACATGAACCAACCATGCAATACAAAACCAATGCTTTACACACCTGCCAACTTCAGGTGTCCAAGGTTGAGAGAAGCTCTCCTTATACCAGGAGAAGTTCTAATCAAACACCCCCATCTTTTCCTCTGGAAAAAGAAATATTAATTTGATTTCAGCAGTTGCATCATACTTCTGTTATCCTCAGTAACTCAGAGCATCAGCCTCATTGGTCTTATTTATATTTCTTGAACACGCCAAGCTTATTCCTACCTTAAGATCTTTGCACTGTAATTTTCTGGTTTTTTTTTTTTTTTCTTGTGGAAATACTCTTCTTCCAAATGTTCTCATGGCTTGAGGCTTTTAGCCAGTCACATCTCAGCTCAAGCGTGTCCTCAGAAACGAAGTTTCCCTGACCATAAACACCCAGTATAAAATTACCTTGGGCTGAAGTCGTGTACTCCAGCTCAGTTCAGCAGACAGTCAAGCTCTGGAATTTTAAATACAAGACTTGGTGTTATGAATTAACTATTTATTATAAAGTAACTAATTTCATGTTTGTATTGTCATTTGGGCATCTTTCTCCTGTAAGTAGCACAGAAGCAGGAGAAGAAGAAATGCCTAGAATTTCTAGGCATTTCTGTAATCCTTGATTATTGTATAGTCTAATAGGACTCCAATTCTTATGATCAGTCCTACAGTTATTTACTTATTTTCTTACAGAAAAGAGAAAATGAATACATAAAAGGACAAAATTATGGTGAAAGAACGTGAGAAGAAAGAACAGTCTTGAAGGCAAAAGTGAAGTGCAAAATAGCATTTTGCTGTTAAAACCTAACTGGATGTATATGAAATTCAGGTCTCTTTAAAAAAACCAACTACCAAGTAGTTAATAATTGGACACTTAAGTAGTCACCTCTGCAATGATCATCAAGCCCTCAAATGGCAAAAAAAGGAGATTCCCCAATTTTCCAGTCCTACAACATAACCTGTACTTCACTGTACTCTAGGCCAGGGTTCCTCAACCTCAGCACTACTGACATTTGAAGCCAGATACTTCTTCGCTTTAGGGAGCTGTCCTGTTTATTGTAGGGTATTTAGCAACATTCATAGCCTTTACTCACTAGATTCCAGTAACAACTGCTACCCCCACTCCCACCCCAAGATGTGACAACCAAAAATGTCCCCACCTATTGCTAAATGTTCTCAGGGGAAGAAAAGAGCCCCCAGTTGAAAACTTTAATCATGATTCTTTCTAAATCTATTTTGGTTTGGACCAAAGTATGAGAGGAACTCCAGGTTTATAGCTATGTGGTCTGAGTTTCCCTTAAATCTGTATTGGTTTTTCTAACAAATGGTGTTGGGAGAGCTGGATACCAACATGCAAAAGAAAGCAGTTGGACTCCAATCTTACACGATATGCAAAAATCAACTCCAAATGGATCAAAAACCTAAACACAAGACCCAAACTATAAAATTCTATAATGAATAATAGGGAAAAGGATCTTAACACTAGATTTGATTATTACTTTTTGGCTATGACACCAGAAATCATAGGCAAAAAAGTGAAAGTAGATAAATTAGGCTACATCAAAATGTAAAAATTCTGTGGATCAGAGAACACAAGAGTATAGTGAAAAGCCAGCCCACAGAAGGGAGACAATATTTGCAAATCATATATCTGACAAGTGGCTAATACCTAAAATATATAAAGAATTCCAACAACTCAACAACAACACAGCAAGCCAATTTTAAAATGTACAAAGGACTTGAACAGACATTTTTCCAGAGAAGATATATAAATGACCAATAATCACATGAAAAGATGCTCAACATCATGAATCATTAGAGAAATACAAATTAAAGCCACGATGATGTGCCATCTAACATCCATTAGGATAACTTATATCAGAAAAAAATAACAGAAAATAATAAATATTGGTCAGAATGTGGAGAAAGTAGAACTTTTATGCACTGTTGGTGGGAATGTCAAATGATACAGCCATTACGGAAAACAGTATGGGAAATAAATTAAAAGTAGAATTATCATATGACTCAGCACTTCCATTTCTGGGTATATACCCCAAAGAAATAAAAGTAGAGTCTCAAAGAGATATTTTTACACCCATGTTCATAGCAGCATTATTCACAATAGCCAAAAAGTGGAAGCAACCCAAATTTCCATAGGTGGATGAGATTTTTTTTTTTTAAGGGATGGTTTCTGGGAGCTTCGAGGAAAGAAAAAATGAGGAGTTGTTGCTTAAGTGGTATAGACTTTCAGTTTTGAAAGATGAAAAGGGTTCTGGAGGCTGGTTGCACAAGAATGTGAATTACGTAACACTACTGAACTGTAGTACACCTAGACATAGCGAAGATGGTAAATTTTGTGTTATTTGTATTTCACCACACTTAAATAAAAAAAAAAAAAAAAACTGGATCAGTAAAGAACTATTAGTGAAATGAAGATAGTTCTTCCAGATTTGAAAATGTAGAATCCAAAGCATCATCTTAGAAGTATCTGGGCCTTAAATATAGGTTATCCTTGGATAACGGGATCCACTGACTCTTCTGAATGAAAAACAGCCTGTTCACTGGCTACCATTATGATTCGCCTTTGGTTCTGCCTTTTTTTCAAATGATTGCAAAATCAGTTATCACTTCACTCACTCTTAATTAAACCCTAAGGTAAGCAAACATTCACTGAGTGCCAATGATGAGTCAAGGATGGTGTTCTGGAGAGTTACACAAAGTGTGCAATTCAATTCTGGGAAAGTAATAATAGATCTTTGGGAGTCTGATACTGAACACATTCAGTCATAGCATAGCTTCACAGTTAAGACCATGGATTCTTGAGCCAGACCACCTAGGTTTTAATTCCGGCTCTTCTACTTGCTAGCTGCGGTCTTTTTGCTTTATGCCTCAGTTTCTACATCCTTGGATAGGGTTACTAATAGTACCTTATTCATAAAGTTACTGTGAAGATTAAATGAGTTAATATTTGTGAAGTTGTTAGAGAATTACTTGACATATAGTAAGTGCTACTTAAGTACATACTCACTAAACAAATCCATATGCACTGCACACCTAACTACATAGAAAAGACCTGGCTAGAAGCTGTGAACTTTGCTCAAACTGTGCCCTAGAACCTATTATTTAACATGGCAAAAGGAGATTCCTAGCTGTTTGGCTATTTCAAGAAAATGTTCAAGTCCTTGAAAATATCCTCTCCATCTGTGATGACTGAGAACAGATTGTTTAATGAAGAGAAAGTAAGATGACTGCTAAGTTTCCTCGTACTGGGCTCACAATGTGGTTACTCCTCCTGCCCTAGGAGCTTCAAACTGCACAGAAGGAAGCAGGGTGTGAGCCTGGTGTCATGGTGTGCACACTATGATTATTTTCAGAGAGAAATGCACCATTAAACTCAAGCGTTATTCCTAGATTTAAGACAGAACACAAAAGCAAAAAACAAATCCAAAGTTTTAAAAGTATCTGCTCTATCAAACTAGAGTCACGGATAGAATTATAATGATGCTCTCTGAGTAGGAGCCTGAGCTGCATTACAAATGTGAAATCTTTTATGAGGACCAGATGGAAACATTAAACGCCTAGAGAATTTGAGAACATGTTAAAAGTGAAAATCCCAATCCAAACACAATGACTATGTCTGATGTATGCTACTGCAAAACCAGAAAATATTTAGGACATAAACTCCTTAAAAGATTGTCTTTCACTGAAAAATAAACAACCCTTAAGAGTTCCAAACTGGTGAAAACTTGGCTAAAAAAAACGTGGCATGGAAGCTCAAAAAACATCACTTGGACCTGTGTACAAAGTGATAAGATATAATTCTAGATATTTTTCGTTATTATGATACAAAAGGAAAACAATTATAATGTCTTGGTCTCAATTAGCAGTTATTTCTTAACTGAATACATAGGAAGAAGAGGTTTTAACTAGGCTAACCTAGAAAACCGCATATAAATTCTTTATGTATCCATAAAAAACAAAAAAGGTCATTTTTCATTTTGCTAAGTTCTATTATACATCTGTTCACATTTTAGAAATATCCTAATTGTTTGACAAATTGTATGTGTGTGAGTTTCCTCATAGCCTGAAATGTCAGATGTTACATTATTCTGTCACTCTCTGCCTGCCAATATCCCAGTGGCAAAATAAGGACCAAAATAACTTTGTCCCACCTGTAGTAAAATACAGATGTCTCAGAGGGAAAAAAAAAACACTCATTTTTTAAAAACATCTACTTGCCAGTTATTTTGCAATATAAATAGGAAATAGTGCCTGATGTCAAAGAGATGAGTCTAATATAATCATTCCTGAAAATGTTCTCTTCTACACAATGCCCTACAAATAAAATTCACCATTGTGATACTCTTTCTTAAAAACATTCATGTTGCTCTTGTTTCAATAGCCTGGCTGTAGCACAGGGTAAAAAGATAGCCATGGTTTTGATTTACGTACTCGCTATGCAGTTACTCTATGAGCATCCTTTTCTTTCCACTGATTCACTACATATTAGTGACAAGTAACTCAAAGACATATAATTCCAATTAAAGAATAAATATTCACTTATCACTGTCCTACAATGTTGAAAATTAATCCAGCTTTCCATCCATAGAAATAGAGCTAAAGAACTCACCAGTTCTTATATGCGATATTGTGGAAGCAAGGAGAGAAAGATGATTAATCTTCGTGGGGAAGATGAGGTTGAGTATGGCATCGCATAATATCAAAAAGTCTCACAGGAAGAAAATGGAAGAAAGTCAGTGAAGTGGGAATTTAAAAAGTCATTGATAAATTGTAGAGGAATAAGACTGATTACAGAAAGTTAACCTATGAATGTAAAATGTAGTATTAGATGTGGAAATAAATAAAAATAATATCTACTTAATGCCCATTATGTATTATATTATCTGACTAAATCTTCACAACTATAAAATAAATTAGATAGTATACTAGGTACAATGGGAGGAAGAGACTAGATGAGTTATTTCCCAAAGATTCTATAGCTAGTTAACAATGTAATCAAAATATGAATTTAAGTTTTCTTACTGTTAAGTTCAGTATACTTGCCAAATGCCCCTCTTTCTCTTTATATAGAAAATAATCTTTTATTAAATTTTACATAATAATTTTTTTTAATTTTTAAAATTTATATTTCCAGATAAAATTGCCATTTTGAAAGGCAATATTTTTACTATTTTATTTATCACATAGTATTTTAAATTATCTCTTCACATTTCCCTCTCCCATTCAACATGGGGCCTCGGTGCTTAAAACTGGAAGGTACCCAAACAGTCTGTAAATCATTTGTCTATTTATTCACTTATTATTCACTTATTCATTCAATAAATATATACTAACTACCTACCATGTGCTACCACGTGTTCTAGTTTTGAGGATTTAGCAATGAATAAAATAGACAAAGACAAAGTTATTTGTCTTCATGGAGATTATATTCTACCTGGAGAGAGACAAGAGACAGACAATACCAAAGATTAGATAGATAGATAGATAGATAGATAGATAGATAGATAGATAGACAGATAGACAAAGATACAGATCATATGGACATGGATATAAAGTAGATGCAGATATAGGAAAATACACACACACACAAACACACACATACACACACACACACATATATATATATATATATATATATATATATATGTAGATAAAGAACCGAAAGCAGGGATAAAGATGGTAGAAAGGCTAAGATGTGCACTGCTATTTTATATAGATGGCCAAAAAGTCTTCTCCAGTTAGATGAATTCAATAAACAACCTGAAATAAGAAAAGAAAAGCTCATACAGATATCTGGAGAAAGTTTTTTCTTGACAACAAGAAAAGGCTGAGGTCTGGATAAGAAATGCTGCTTAGCCTGAGAACCAGGTACAGCAGTGTGGCTGGGATGGTGTGAGGGGAAAGAAAGGAGTTGGAGAAATAATAGATTGAGACCAGGGTAGACTTTCAGGCATGGTACATGCACATTGACCCATACTCTGAGTGAAATAAGATGTTGTTAAATAGAGGAATTAATAGAGGAATGAAACAACTGATCAGACACTATAAAGGATCACTGTGGCAGCTACAAGAGGAATTAATTGTAAAGGGGAAAGAATGGAAGAAGGGAGATCCAGTAAGATGTTAATTTAATAATCCAGGTTTGAGGTAATAGTTACTTGGATCAGAACAGCGACAGCTGGTGATGAGAAGTGGTGAGAGTCTGGCTTCCTTGTGAATATTGAGCTGACAGGATTTGCTGATGCATTTGGAATGGGAAATATCAGAGAAAAACAGGAATCATGCAAGACTCCAAGATTTCTGACCTAAGTAATTAGAAAAATTGAATTGCATTTTACTGCAATGGCAAAGATTTGGAACATATTACATCAAGGGCGTGGTGTAGGGGGAGAAAGCCATGATGTCAGTTTGGATGTGCTAAGTTTGGGTTGTCAAGAAGGCTGCTGGAGAGAGACATAGATCTAGAGTTCAGAGGAAAGGTCTGGCTAGAGATATAAATTTAAGAAGCATCAGCATATGAATGTTATTTAGAGTGAGATACTTGGCCTGGGGAATTATTATAGGACCAAAAAAAAGAGGTCCACAACCCTCTGGAGCATTCCAATATTTAGACATGAGGGACATGAGGAGGGACCAACTGAGAAAGAGAAGCCCATGAGGAAGGAGA
Source organism: Rhinopithecus bieti (assembly GCF_001698545.2). Classification (NCBI taxonomy): domain Eukaryota; kingdom Metazoa; phylum Chordata; class Mammalia; order Primates; family Cercopithecidae; genus Rhinopithecus; species Rhinopithecus bieti. The sequence goes on from NW_016806642.1 coordinate 3,356,452, forward strand.
GACATTCAGTGTTCTGGAGGCCAAGTGAAGGCAGTGTTTCAAGAAAAAGAAAGTAATCAACTGTATGATATGCTGCTGATGGGCCGAGCTAGATGAGGATTAAGAATTGGTCACTAGATTTGGCACATGGAAAGTCATAACCTCAGTAAGAACACTTTTAGTGGAACTGTGAGGAGAAAACTTGGTTAGAAGTTTCCAGAAGATGGCTGGAGGAGAGGAAACCAGGAAAGCAGTAAAATTATTTGGGACAGTTTTTCTTATAAGGAAGAAATGAAATAGAGCAACAGATAGAGGAGTGCCTTGGGTCAAAGAGGGCTTTTTAAAGGGAAATAGCATGTTTGTAAATGGGTAGAAACCATTTAATAGAATGGAAAACTGATGATACAGGAGACAGCAGGGACAAGGGCAAGAGCAAAGCCCTTGTTGGTGAGTACTGATATAATGCAGTGCAAAGTGAGGGGTGGCCTTAACCAGGTACACAGATAATTCATCTATAGAAACAGGAAAAGCAGGAAACATGGGCACCATCAAGCAGGTGGCTGACAATGTGAATGAATGAATGAATGAATGAATGAATGAATGGTTTTGCAAATACAATGACATGCCTGGACATTCAAGCCCATCGTCTATGTTCCATGCCTGGACCATACCCTTTCATCCTCCAAAATACTCTCCTTTGTCTCTTCTCTGTAATGTGCCAAATTCTATAAGTAGAAATTAATTATTCCAGTTTAATGGTTTATTCTCCCCAAATGAAACCACACATTAAACCCCATGAGTTCATTATGTGTAAGAGCAAATGAATTTAACAAGCCTTCCTGGGAGGAAGCTTTTAATAAGGGGACATGTGAGTCCAGTAACCCTGGATGTGTTCCCACAGGAGCTGGGAGTTGGAAGTTACAAAGGGGATGGGGCGGGTTGTATAACGATATACCTCTGTATCTATGGACCTTGTCAACACATAAAATATGTTACTTCAAATCAGAACACATGTACTAAATCTTGGTTTATTTATTTGTAGCTTGTTTACCTGGTATCAGTCAATTGACCTTCCTGAATCTCAACTTTCTCATCTGTAAATGGAGATGAAGACTAAATTATATAAGAAGTATATGATGTAATTGTTCTATCATTGCCCAATTTTTATGTGAAAAAAATTAAAATGCGAATTTGTTTCCCTCTGTCTTAGGAGATATTTCCTACCTGCTCACATCAGCAGACTACCTAGCCTATTGCTAGTACACCAGATTCTCAAGTATTACTCACTAGTGATTAATTGCTTGGTAAGTCACCATAACAGGGGCAGAGTCAAGGCTCACAGCCATTTGGAAAAAGAAGTAGAACCATTGCTCTTTAAACCTGTAGTTTCATAATCAATCGTTTCCACCTGGTAGCAGTGGGAGAGCCACTGTATTTTATACTTGCTTTCCATTTGATTGTTTTCTGGCGGGGGGGGGGGGGTTGTTTTGTTTTCTTCTTCTGTCACCCAGGCTGAAGTACAGTGGTGTGATCTCGCTCACTGCAACCTCCACCTCCAGAGTTCAAGCAATTCTACCGCCTCAGCCTCCCGAGTAGCTGAAATTACAGGTGCCTGCCACCACACTTGGCTAATTTTTGCATTTTATTAGAGATGGGGTTTCACCATGTTGGTCAGGCTGGTCTTGAAAACCTGACCTCAAATGATACCCCCACCTCGGCCTCCCAAAGTGCTGGGATTACAGGCATGACCCTCCATGCCTGGCCCTGTATTTTATGCTTATATATATATTTTTTCAGAGTCAAAGTTTCACTCTGTTGCCCAAGCCAGAGTGCAGTGATGCAATCAGGGCTCACTGAAACCTGGAATTGCTGGGCTCAAGGATCTTCCCACCTCAGTCTCCAGAGCTGCTTGGACTACAAGCACGTGCCACTATGTCTGGCTAATTTATTATTGTTTTAGTTTTTGTAGAGACGGGAGTCTCACTGTATAGCCCATTCTCACACTGCTGTAAGGAAATACCCGAGACTGGGTAATTTATAAAGGAAAGAAGTTTAACTGACCCACAGTTTCGCATAGCTAGGGAGGCCTCAGGAAACCTACAATCATGGCAGAAGAGGAAGCAAACACGTCCCCCTTCACACGATTGCAGGAAGGAGAAGTGCAGAACAAAGCGGGGAAAAGCCCCACATAAAATCATCAGATCTGTTGAGAACTCACTCACTATCACGAGAACAGCATGGGGGAACCTCCCCCATGATTCGATTACCTCCCACCGGGTCCCTCCCATGACACACGAAGATTAAGGGAACTATAATTCAAGATAAGATTTGGGTGGAGACACAGCCAAACCATATCACTCACCATGTTGCCCAGGCTTATCTCAAACTACTGGGCTCAAGCAATCTTCTTGCCTCAGCCTCCCAAGTGGTTGGAATTACAGGTGCAATCCACCATGCCTGGCTATGCTGATACACTCTTAACACTTGTATCTATGCAAAATTAATCATTTGACATGCCAAATGACTATATACTCTACCGAGATTAAAGCTCCTTGATGGCATGGTGCATCGTGTTTGCATTATCCAGCGATAAATATCTGTTAGTTGTAATCAATAAAAAATGAAAATGCAAGTCACCCATCAGAGTTAACTCACTAAGCAATGTCCATCTGGTGTTTATCCATTGAAAAAGGACTAACATACACAAATGCAGCAATGCTGTAAGAAACCCAAAACAATTATCTTAGCTTTCAGATTACTAAGTATTTGGCAAGAGCATTTTTAGGGTTCACATAAAATACAAAATTCATTAATGCATTTTAAAGCTGAGACACATTTTTGAAAATCTGATATGCATAAAACTTTTTTAGAAACCATTTTTTTTTTTTTGTCTTTCTGAATGCCTCTGTCATGTTATTTTGCAGAAAGGCAGAGCATTCTGTGAACACAGGTATGAATATTCATACTATAATACATAAGGTAAGAGTGGTAGAGCAGGTAATTATTAATCCCACTTGACAGAAAAGCTACCAGCAACAAATGAATGCATATGTGCTCTGTGGGCATTAGGGATTCAGCTGGCATTAAAACTCAAATCCCTAGAATCCCAAGCAAGCACTGTATTCATGAAGATAGCTCCTTCATAATATTAGACTCTACAAAGCTTTCTTCAGATGAAGCAGTTGCTTAATTTAATCTACAATTTCCAGACAGGTTCCTAAAATCTTATTTTATTAATTTGGACAGAGCCAGAAACTTGGCATGATCCTTGTGAAACCCAAAAGTAGTTTACTTTATTTTCACTGTTACTAACCTTTAAGTTGATTTGAATAACCATTTTCAATGACAATTCTTTTAAATAGAACCCCTGGCCTTAAAGATATAACTTTTTCCTGCCTTTAAGTTGCCAAGCAACAAAATAGCCTGATCAAAGATTATGTGAGAAGGAAATCTTTCTTAAAGGACAAGCAATAACCTTTAGTTTTGTTTTCATCCTTAAATATTCTTTGAAATGACCAAGAAATAAAGAGCAATTTGATTTAAATGTTGTAAAGTTGTCTGAATAAAGATTAAATGCAACTTTCACTTCATTATCTATTGGTTATATGAGCTTATTATTCTCTCTCTGCAGGAAGCATAAAAGTGATATAAAGACCCATGGGGTAGACGGGATCTTAAGGTACCATTTAGTCTGTCTCCTGTCTCCAGTCTCTCACTTACATGGTCCCATACAGCAGAAACTCTTCCTCCTTTTATAAAAGAAATCTGGATCAATGTGTATAGTATTCGATAATATTTATTAATGGGGTGCTCTTTACATACATCCAAATATACCTGCGGCACTTAAGTCAAGCACTTTGATTTTTATATTTTAATGATAGAGTACCATTACTTTTCTGACCAGTAATCTTTATCTTTCTTTTCCCATGCTTCTCAACCATACTAATTAATATTTGTAAATATTATATAATCATATAGCATTATATAAGTAGAGAAATAAGTGTAATTGTTTTATCTCTTATTTACTGTTAAGGAAGTTGATGCTTCCAAAGGTTAAATGACTACTCCTTCTCCACTCAAAAAATAAATAAACACATAAATAAACAGTGTGTAAGTGGTGGTGCCAGGATACATGTCTAGATTCTGTCAATCTAGATCCCTAGATGCTTTTCCACTGCGTCTCATGAATAAACTTTCTTATATAAACAAGTCACTAGGAGGTTAGATCCCACGAAGGAAAACAACTTCAGAGACATTCTGGCACTTTGAAAAGACCATTAAATGTTTTTTATGTTAACTTAAAAAAGCAGTGGTTCATTGGTATCTATTAATAGTTTCACTAACAGAGAAAGTATCAACTTCAAGAAGGTAAATGGAATTTGAAAAAAATAAAAGATTATTCTATGGTCAAAATCTGCAATTTGGAATGGTCTCTGTGATGAATGAGAGTGATTACATACCATAATACACAAGGATTTATTATTTCTTATTTTATTGTGGTAAGGATAATTAATATGGGCTTTATGATAAAGTCATATCCTACGAAACTAAGTAATATCTAAGTGGTCTAAAAGAATGGATTTAAGATGTACCACATTTGCTCAATGAAAACTGATTTAATTGAACCATGTTATAAAGATCTTTAAGTAGTTTACATTATGATACATATTATATAAATTTTACACAAAATCATAAGCTTTCGATACATTAGTGAACTAAGGACTGCTTATTACCTGCCATTGGCCAGGGATTATACTAACCATCATACACACATTACTTCATTTAATTTTCATAAAGTCCTAATGGAATACAGGTAGAGTTTTTCTAATTTTTCTACTTTTCTAAGATAGGTTGAATGGTTTGCTCAAAACCAGTGTCTGGAAAAAGGTGCAGTTTGAAACCAAATGCTGTGCTTTTTGCATCATATCATCTGGCATCCTAAAGTCTCTATGTTGTTTTGGTAAATGAGTATGTGAAAGACACTGTTTTATGGGTGAACTCACACCTGGCTGAGCAGGCTGGCAGGCAAAGACAACAGCCAGAGTTAACCCCATGAAACTGAAATATGCATATGAATTTCAACAGCAGACTCTCAGGAGGAAGTCTTGGGCAGTTAGGACCCTAGCGAGAAAGACTTAGATCCCATTGTTTATTTGTCCAGTCTTCTCTGACCTCTCTTCTGGCCTGAAGAATCCCGATGGTGAGATAAAGAATTCCTGTATAAACTGCTGAGGGAATTGCAGCAGAAATAAGCCACAGAAGCATGCTCAGATCCTCTACGCTGCAACAAATAGTCTGAGCTTATTAATTTTGTAGAGGACCAGAAAGGATGGAAAGGAGACATTTTGAAATAAAGAAGTTTGATGACACTAGAATTCTTCCAAGGCATTTGTTTACTGAATCCTATATTGTCTTTTAATATGTGGATCCTGAAATGGACAAGTCATCTTCTTATGTTTTGTTTTGTCTTTTTCTTTTACGCTTATTGGTACAAGTGGATGGAATGACTTCAAAGTGGTCCTCTTCCTATCTCTTTCACACAGTGGAAGATGATAAATGGTTTTTTTTAAAAAAAAATGTATTGACGAGAGCAAAACAAGACAATAAAGTTTCTTACTGGGAATGTAAGCTATTCACACTGGGCCTTCTGATAATTAGTGCATTTTAGTATAATTTAGCTTGGTTCATTAGGATATGATTATTACATGACAGCAAATGAATGATATTTTGTTTCTTAGTATGCTGAATTGTCACACTGTGGATATTATAAATGTATTTCTTTACTAACCCATATGCACTGTGACTCTCAAATTGGCACAGTCCATACACAGTGATACTTTTCAAAAAATAAAAAAAACTAGTTCCTGCTTTACCAACCAACCCTGACAACAATATGCATGTTTGTGTGTGTTTAGAGATTTAGTCAGATAATTAAACAGTAACATCTACTATACAACTTATAATGCTTGAAGTACTGTTCTAAGTACTTTATTATCTCGAGAAACAGGTAACTCACAGTCTAGGTAGATATTTTTAATTAAATTAACATTTGAAAATATCTGAACATAAAACTCTTTTCTACATTTTGCCAATTAAATAATTGAGGTCTAGAACAGTTAAATTAGGTCTAGGATTGATCTAAAGTTTCAAGAGAAAATCAAGGTAAAATACTGATACCCAACCTAGCATTCTCAACTCCAGATGAAGTAACATAAAACAAAGATTCACCATAAAAATTAAATTCAAGATAACATCAAAATTATACAATGATAAAACCCAATATACTACATTAAGACATTGTATAGTGTTTCATATTTATAAAATTTTATAGATTTATTTTAAAAAATAACATAACGATCCCTCTTGGGAGAAAATTTGAATCCTATTAGACATCATCTCTTAGAAACCATTTTAAGATAATGAAAATCAATAATTTATCAGCAAGAAAATCATATATTATAATAGATGCCTTTAACCCTCTACTATATTTTAATAGTTTTCTTTTTTAAACTGGTGCTACAAATGTATTAATAACTTGTCAATATGTTAATGCGCTCATAAGAATTAAAATATTCGCAAAATTTATTGATACATGACTTGTATTAAACAATTTTATTTCACCAAAGAGATAAGGATAGCAAATAAAGACATTAAAATATGTTCAGTATTACAGTCATAAGGGAAACGCAAATTAAAATCACAGCAAGTTACCACTACTCATCTATTAGAATGACTAAAATTAAAAACAAAAAAGAAATCTGACAGTTCAAAATGCCCTCACAGATACAGAATAATAAGAACTCTCATATATAGCTAGTAAGACTATAAGGTGGGACATCCATGATGGAAAACAGTTTTGCAGTGTTTTATAAAGTAAAGCATATACTTTAGGCCAGGCGCGGTGGCTCATGCCTGTAATCACAGCATTTTGGGAGGCTGAGGCAGGCAGATTGCTTGAGCCCAGGAGGTCTACACCAGCCTGGGCAACATGGTGAAAACCCATCTCTACAAAAAGTACAAAAATGAACCGGGTGTGGTGGCACGCGCCTGTAGCCCCAGCTACTCAGGAGACTGAGGCACGAGACTCGTTTGAACCGATGAGGCAGAGGTTGCAGTAAGCCAAGATCATGCCACTGCACTCCAGCCTGGGCAACCGAGCAAGATTCTGTGTCAAAAAACAAAAACAAATAACAACCAAAAAAGCATATTCTTCACCATACAACCCATCAATGCCACTCTAAGATATTTACTCAAGAAAGATTAGAATATATGTTTACCCAGAAAACTATACATGAATGTTTATGTCATCTTTATTCATAATAGCCAAAAGACTGGAAATTCAAATTTCTATCCAGTTGGTGAACAGATAAACAAACTGTAGTACACCCAATACAAAGGAATACCACTTAATAATAAAAGCGAATAAACTACTAATAAATGCAAAAACATGGATGAATTACAATAACAGCATACTGATGACACGGAAACTATTTAAAAATAAATAATAGTTTTCTTTTGATCCCAAAACTACTGCTCTCCATCTAAATGTGCTCTCTTCAACATAAAGAAAACATATATATGTTCTTATACACAGAAAGAGATACAGAGGTAAATAAGAGAAACCACTAACAATTAGTATATCTAGGTAAAGAGTGTTCATTGTACTATTCTTTCAACTTTGAAATTTAAAATTTTCACTACCATTGATGTCTCCCTGACCCACAGTTGCTTTCATCCTCCTCATTTATCCTACCATTCCTGAACATATTAGATGAAGATAATTTTAATGTTATAAATTATCTGGAAATGCCTGTGACTTTATCAAGCACAATTAAACAGATTTCTTTTCTCCCTCTACTCATTTAACTCTTAAACTGGATTTTCAAGTACTTGGAGATTATGAACTTGTGTGAGAATCCTCCAAAATTCTCCAAGCATATAATCATCCATGTTGCTTTGTTCTGACCCAGAACCAGGAAACAGATCATCACCATCCACTTTTTCGAGGAATCCCCAAATGGTTCCTAGATCTAGATCACTGATTTTCCTGAAAATACAGTTTGAAAGAAGCACTCTTTGAAGCCACACTATCCTCCATCCCCTTACTTTCAATCTGCATAGTTTGCAATAAACCTGAGTCGGGAGAGATATAGTTAGGAAGAGGAGGACAAGCCTGGGTCTGTCAAGGGAGCACATCACCGCATAGGCATTCTCTTCAAAAAGGTCTTGAGAAGCAGACATCCTCATTCTCCCTAAGTTCCAGCAAGAAGCCACCTGAGAAGTCAACTTATTTTTCATTTCAACCTACAGTACACAGTGGTATTCAAACATATTTATGTCAAACAAATTACTACCAGTGACAGAGGTCCCCAACCTCCTAGTTCAGGGAAAACAAAATGAGACAGAACCAAGTGAACAGTTTCCCTCTCAGTGATGTCTTTTCTAGAGTACAAGGGTTATTAACTTGTAATTTCCTCACTCTGCAAGTCATAGACTTCTTACTTCCAAGTTCCCTGGGGAAATCCTATTAAAAGCTCAAATTGCTGTAGCTGCTGCTAGAGTTAATATTGTAAATGTTGCACCAGTGGAAAAAATATAGATAATTAAGCATTCTAATGTGCACTATGTAAACATTTTGAAGGCAAAATAACAAATAGATTCCCCCATATAGCACTTCTTCTCAGGCAGTCGGTGAGGGATATGTAGAGATTTCCTGAGCTGATGCACCAACCATGCTACTTGATGCATGAAGAATACCCAAATAAATAATTATACAGTGCTACAGACAAATATTTACTTTACAGCACTACAGACTAGGTAATATGATTTGTACATGGTGACTTAATTAAATAGGCTACCATGTAAAGCAGTTAGGCTCAAGTGAGATATTATAATTAAATCTGCATCTGCAATATCATAGAATACAATATAGGAAGCAAGTTATAGCAACTCTACTAACAGAAACGGAGCACAGCTATTGAGAGATGAATGGAGAAGGATGCTTGTAGAGTAAGTATCAACAAAACTTCCTTTCCGGTTCCTTCATATCAAGCTAAAGGAAAAGTGCTCAAAGAATAAAGAGCAGGAAACAAACCATATTCATTCTTTATTTTCTTCAACAAGTATATGTTAAATGACTGTCTTTCTTGTATGCTCTCAGGATACTGAAAATAAGACAGAATCGCTGCCCTCATTCAATTTAGCAGCCATGGCAGATGATGAAAGGATAAGACAATATAACACATAAGCATGTCTATAGTGTATTTTCAGGTAATAATAAATACCAAAGAGACAAGGAACTAGAAGGCGAAAGGGTGCTATTTTAGATAGGGAGGTCAGCAAAGGCCTCTCCAGATAGTGATACCTGGAGATAGTAGAATCCTGAATGGACATAAGAGGAAACCATGTTAACATCCAGGTACTTTTCTTCCAGGCAGAAGAAAACCAAGTGCAAAGGCCAGAAGTGGATACGGGCTTTGTTTGCTGAACAACAGAAAGAAGGTTCACAGGGCTGGAGAACAGGAGAGGAGGTTGGAAGCAGCCCGGGGCCAGATAATGTAGGGCCTGAAAACCATGGTAAGCATTTGAGATTTTTTCTAAGAAATCACTTAAATGCTTCTAGCATAATGTTGCAAGTGCATTGGCAGTGATGTTAGAGAAGGAAGCACTATAAACATCCAAGGAGAAAAACTGAGAGATAACAAAACAGAAAGGAATGGAAAGAGAACACAAGTGGGATTTAGCAAAATGGGTTTAGCCTTTAGCAGAAAGGCAGCTGGCAAGCTTGCTGGGCCACCTTCCGGCATGTGTCCTGGGGGTTGTCACCATTACTTTGCAAAGCCCTTTTTACAGTAAGTATTTTAAAATTCAATATATTGAAGACTTGAGGACACTAAAAGGCCAGGAAAACACTATTTATAGATGTACTGATAAAATGCTTGCTCTGATTAAAGCAACAGACTCGGGCTACGAGGCATAGATTTTTACTGCCATTTGATTCAGATTGTGGACTAGGATAATACCTGCTTTTTTTTTTTAACCCACTAGGAGTCTGCACTTAAACCAAAATACAAAGCACCTCTAGTAAATTAGGACTGAGCTAATAAGGTTTTCCTCAGATGCACACATCCTCCTATGCACCTTTGCTGATTGTTTGATGCATATGGGGGTATTGTACCAGCTAGTACTATCCACAGCATCATGGTGTAAATCAAGAGACACCAAGTTCACATGCTTTCCTCCCAGTTTCCAAAAACCATAATTTGTTAAGTCATAAAGCAAGTCATATGCATAGTTTTCAATATTACGGGATATACAAAATAAGTAGAAGTCATTATCTCTCAAATGCACACTGTCCATTTTCCCTTTACCTTTAAGCTCCTTGTCCTCTAATCCATTCTCCGCCTGACCTGCAAAGTACCTTTCCAAAATAAAAATAATACATGGCAATCCCTTTCTCATAACCTGTCGTGGCTCCCCACTGAGGGTGGATGGGCTAAAGCCCCAAGTCTTGTTCATGATATTGGAAGCCCTAGCAAATGGCTCCAACCTGCTGGCACAGTCTTACTTCCTAGCTTTCACACCTTGCATCCTTAGGCTGAAACCCCAGTGAACTATGTGTACTTTCGCTCATGCTCAGAGTCAAATCCCAATTCAACTGTTCATTTTCTGTGTAAACTTGGACAAATTACTTGTCCTCTCTGACCTTTATTCCTTTTCCTATAAAATGAAAATAATATAATAGTATATAACTCACGAGGTTTTTATGCGCTTAAATGAGTAAATACGTTTAGAACTAATATCCAACACATTATGTAAGTGCTGAATATATTAGAGCTATTATTGTTATTATTATTTAACAGGATTTCCTAATTATTGCTTCCTTGGCCAAAAAATACCTTTCCTGCCCACTTTTCTCCTAGAAAATTCCCATTTATTTGTCACAACCCCACACAAATGTCATCTCTTCTCTAAACTTACCTTAACACATTGACTCACTCTCTAGTGGTAGTTATTTCTTCTGTGCTCTCATGACAAGTTGAACAACACGCTTCAGTAGCATTATTCCCACACCATTGATTAATTATTATTTCATAAGTTTGTCTTCCAGCTACTATAGGAGTTCTTTGAAGACAAGGGGTCTTTCTCATTGTGTGTCTCCTAAGCCCAGATCAGAGCCTGCTGCACAGTAGCCTCTAAACAAATGTTTTGTTCAAACAAATGTTGAATCAATAAATATGTAAAGACAGACATTTTTCAAAAAATTTCCAATATTACCAGGAAAGAATTCAAGGCAATTGATCAATATTACAAGCACAGATCCAGTAGAGTTAGCTAACAAACTAGGACTAAGTTGTGTAATACAGCAAGCACATCTGCAGTTCTGAGAAAGGTCAATCATATGCCATATTCACTGTTTTTTTTTTTTTCCTATTCTCCACTTAATCCTGTGTTGTCTTGCCAAATATAAGTCCCTTTAGAGTACTAACCATGGCTTTTAAAACCTTTATATTCAAATATTAGATACACAAGTAAAGACTTCACGAACCTTTGTTAAAACGAGAAAAGATTTCCAAGATATAGGTAAAACTAAATGAGAAAAAGGAATACAAGCCTCTTTTCTCCTACTAACTTCTAATTACAAAAATATTGTTTCCTGTGTGCAAGCATGGACAGACAGATAAAGGATAGTGCTCACCAATACAAGAAGAGAGCTCCAGAAAGCAGCAGCAATACAGCGGGGCAGGGGGCGCGGAGCGGGAGTTGGCGGAGGGGGGGGCGGTATTTGGGGGTGTGGTGGGCCCAGGATATATTCAAGACCATTGCAGTAGCTTTCTTCAGAGAGCATCATGTTGCTAATGATAAAAGAGAACTGATGACTGAGGTTGGGACATCAAAAGAAGGGAAGGTTATAAAAGCTGGACACTGTGTGACAAGTACCAGGCAAGCACAGGCAGGCCATACAGGCCAGATAGGATAACACTGTGCTCCAGAAGTTAGCATCCCTGATGTGGGATTGGGGATAAAGAGTATGTTACCTGAGAACTCTGGCAGTAATTTTCCGATTCAGTAATTCTGAAGGTTCCATTGACACTTTGCAACTTATTACATGTTTCATATGTATATTTTCTCATATCATCTAACAAAGAGTGTGGTATCCACTTTTGGGTCTCAAAATTCAAAGAAAAATTTTGAAATTTGAGATGGTGGTTCAGAGTCAGAATAATGATTAATGGAGTATAAACACCTATAAGAAGCTAAAGCAATTCAAAATACTTTTGATATCTGCAATAGGCAATATTGAAAGGATCATGAATTTGGAGTATACTTATATTCCAAATGAAACTTAAATGAGATAACATATGCAGACATTCTAGTAAAAAACTTAAAATATAGTAGGTGTTGGAATACATGTGGGTTGAATCAGATTTTTTTCTCTTCTTGCTCACAGCAGTGCTCAATTACATATGTTGAGTGAATGAAACAGAAAACGCTGGCACCAGTTAATAATGATCTTCAAATTCATGCAGGCTCTTATGCATCTTTTTTATTAATAATATCCACTGAGGGGAAAACATATTATACATAATATATAAATAATACAGATAAATCATCACAAATAGTTTTCTAGTACCTGGACTATAAAGTAGTAAGATTGTATACTAAGTGAGGTTTTAGAATTATTTTCTCTGGAGTCTTAAAAGTAGGGCAGATTCCCATATGTTAAAGATGGAGTAATTGTGGTCCTGCCCAAGGGTAAAAGGAAGCAATGAGATAATCATCCAAATTCCTTCCAGATTTAGGATTTTGTAAATACTCTGATTGGTGACAACACATTGAATATCCACATTTCCTCGGATATTTTTAAATAGCCCAGAGTCAGAATTTCATAAATATTTCTTAAATCTTCTGCTGTTAGTCCACAGTTCATAACTTGGATTTTTAAAGCCAGAACTACACATCCATCTGACTGAAATATGAAATCTACAAATAAAAACTGTTTAGTGGGTTTGCATATAAACTGCATCCTCTGCATTGTTTAGCTTCATCATGAAAATTACTTTAATTTCAACGCTGGAATCAAAACAATCCAATCTTCTTAAAAGAAGCCTACTGTCTACTGTAAAGTAATAACATGTTTTTAGAGACTTCTAAGTGCATATCTTGGAATTTCTAACTTAAGTGCATGGTTTGGAAAATACCAATCGTTGATCGTGAAAGGCTGGTTACATTTCACTATGACAGAGGCAAAAGTAAAGTACTTATGCTCTTATTTCCTCATGTAACCATTTCATCTAATGTAAAAAAAGCACATGAAATTTCTTGGAAATTCAAGAAAGAAAAGTTTATTATACTCACAATTCTTAGAGACAGGAGGTATGGCAGCCCATACAGAGCCACGCATATTCATTGGAAAGACATTAGGGTGCTCAAGAGACAAAAAAGTGAAGCAAGGGGAAAGCATGAATCTTTCGGCCAGAGCCTTTATTGGGGTTCCCCTGGGAAAGGCAAAATTTTTAAGATTTGAAAAGTCATGAAAATATGTAAGATATATGTCTATTTTCCAGAAAGAGATTTTTCGTCGCATGTTGTATGAAAATAAATTTGAAAAATGTTAAGCATATATTCAGATACAACAATAGAAATAAATATAAATAAAGACTTAGTCATGAGCTGAAAACAAACTGTGAAACAGTTTTACTAAGAAACATCAGAAGGGGAATGTGTGAGTTGAAAGTAAAAAAGGTGAAAATGAATCATAGTCATAACTAAAGTTATTTTACAAGTTTAATGATTAATGAATTATTTTAACCTATATTATAGAGCATTATATCAAAGTCCTATGTTTTCTTTTTTGGCAATTGTAAAATTTTGTTTTAACTCAACTAAAAGAATATCATCTTATTAGCATAGGTAACTTCAGATACCATTTAATTGTTCCTTTTGCAACTTGCTGCAAGAAAATTTGTATAATGCATGAGTAAAACTAGCTCTTTAATCATTTTTAAATT